>NW_015386405.1:4297568-4317067 GCF_001527695.2 Protobothrops mucrosquamatus | reverse complement strand
GGATTGCTTATATTCAAAAGAAGCATAGAGTGGTGGAATATAATTTAGGTTCCTAGTAAATTTGTTCTTTTTTTTTTTTCCCTTTATATATTTTACCTACTCATGTAGAATAATATACTTTGTGGAGTTAGAGATATTAATATTTGTTTACTTATATCTGAATATTATCCTGGGATTAGGTTTGGGAAGTCCGGGGGGGGGGTGGGGTTTTTTTTTATTTGTGTAACATTTGTGATGTTTTTTTTTATGATGAAAAATAATAAAAATTTTATATTGTAAAAAGAATTAGGAACTTGTTATGTGGGCTTGTTCCATACCTAGAAATTCCCAGAATTTTTAAGAAATTTCTTATCCAGCTGAAGACTAAAGCAGAGTTAATGGAAATGTCATGTGTTTGTGTATGCCTTACATATCTGGGCTGCAAAGAGCATAACAATCATCAGATAAAAGTAAAGGATTATTGGTTTCTGTTTAGTACTATCTGGATTTTTGCAGCCTATATATGGCAAATTATGGTGTACATAGAAGCTCAGTGCTGGCAAATATAATAAATTATAATCTTACAAGTTATATATTTGTGCTGATGCACAATTTAAAAGCCATTAAGAAGCTCAGAAAAAGAAATCTTCAGAAGTAGAGGAATATAAAATAACTATTAATTCAACGTAGCTGTTAAGGTCTGTAATCCATTCTCCACAGTATATTTTAGTGGTTAATATTCTCTAATCCCTTACTAATCCAGTCCAGTCTTCCTATTAGACATAGTAAGTGGAGCCTCAGAAAACCAGCAAGTTCTAGATTACACATTGCTCTCTGTGTGTGTGTGTGGGGGGGGGGTATTTATTTTGTTACCTTGTCTAACAAGATAGTTTAGGTTATGTCTGCCTTCATTATTGCTTAATGCTTCCAGCAATCCTATCTAGCATGGCCAACAATGATGATGTGAGTTAAGTTCACTAATATCAGGAAAGTATAGTTGGGCACCATTTGGAGAGATTTATTCCCCACTCATGCTGTTGTTGATGCAGAATGTAGCAAGTTTGCTAAACAGAGATCCTATTGTCAGCCTTGTGAGATAGTCCAGACAAGAAGTACTAACTAACTCTACTTTACTATAAGCTTACAATACCAGAATCTTGCAAGTCAAAAATTATATTTCTCCCAGTTCATTATCTGACACCTTGAACAGGTTGCAGTTGATCTTTAGGATCTTAAATACCTCAGTCCCAGCATTAGCACCAGGTAGAATGATAGTCAAATAATATGAATTACAGTATGTAACAATGATGTCATTATGCACATGACATCAGTAGCCCACCTTTATTATCCTGTGAATGCCTATGGGACAATTGTCTTTTTTCCCCTTATTTGATATCCACTGTATTCACATTTTGCAAAGGATGATTTTTTAAAAATTATACTACAGTTTGCTAGTGTTCATTTAATAATAGTAATCTTCTGTTGCACAAGTTATACTGTGTAATGATCTAATTCAAGATGATTAATTTTAAAGCCCTTTATATGGCATAGGACCGGGTACCCAAGGAACTGTCTCATTCCAATGGGATTGGCTTGCTCCTCTCACTCAGGCAGGAGAAGCATGCCGTGGGCTCCATCAGTCAAACAATTTTGGCTGGTGAAGTCCAAAACAGCCTTTTTCTGTCATGGTCCCGACCCTTTGAAACATTGTGGCCTTTGTGGTGTGATCTGCTCCCCCCCAGTTGGGTCTAAAAGGATCTAAAAACCTGGTTCTACAAATTGGCCTGGTGACCCAATGGGTAGGTGGATAGTAGACTAAGAAGATCCCATCCCTACCTGCTCTGTATACTGATCTTAACATTTGATTTTAGTAAATTTTTATTTAATATGTTAATGTTTAAACATTTTGTGATCTTGTTTTAATGATATTGTAAGCCACTCAGAGTCACCTGACAATGAGATACATACCATATAAATTTAATAGATGAAATAAAATAATATAAAGTAAAATAAATAAATAATGCAGGTATGGGCATTTTCTGTTGTGGTCTCAAATCTTCTCCCTGAAATTTAGTTGACAAACAATGTAAAGCAGGGGTGTCAAACTGCCAGCCGGCGGGCCAGATGTATCACGTGGAAGCCGCTCCCACCCCAGTTCCAGCAAGAGGAAAAAAGTCGTGATACATCACGCCACATCACATGATGCGGCGAGTTTGACACCCCTGATGTACAGTATTTCCACTGATAATGAAGGCATACCTCTTTGCCCAAATAGTAGCATTGCCTGTCATCACTGGTGATACTAAATATTGTTCAGTTTGTTGTTTGCAAAAAGCTAAAACTGTGATTTTGCTGTAAACCATTTAGAGATTTTTTTTTAATGAAAATTAAAAGCGGTATATATATCCCTTTAATAAAACTGTCACTACCATCCCAACAAAGAACAGAACAAAAATAATTATATCTGAAGGACATTTGAGATAAAAATATGCTAGAAACAGAAGATGGCATTTTCAATGGTAAGTAAAAACTGGAAATTGAACCACAAAGGGGCTTTGTGAATAGATCTTCTTGACTTGAATCAAAACTATGTGGTTTTATTCTATACCTTCATTTTCCAGAAGCTTTCTGCAGTTCAAACCAGGCCAGGAGAAATAAAATGCTTAATTTACCAAGATTATAGGCTCCAGCAGAATCCACTGTTAATAATTACCTACTAACTTCTTCCCTCCTATTGATTCCTTTTGTTCAAAGGCCACTCGATGTGTCAAGGAATCTATTGAAAGCCCATCCTTTGATGCAGCTTGGTATTCTATAGTGACAAGTTTAATCTAAATAAGGAATTGGGATAGGGATCTTTGTTGTTTTCTTCTATGCATTTACAGTTATAGGCAGTATGTAGAAAATTTTCTGAAGATTTGTGAAAAAGATTATCAGATCCTTGGCAAGAAGCAGCTAAATGAGAATGGTGATTCATAAGTAAGGCAATTTGGATAAATTGCCTTATTGGTAGGGTCCAGGAAAAGAGCCTTCTCTGCTATCACTCTCATCCTTTGGAATACCCTCAATCCAGAGGTGAGGCAAGCCCCCCATTCTCCTGGCCTTTTGAAAGCATTTGAAAACCTGGCATTGATCATACAATCTTGGAGTTGGTTAGTGCCTTGAAGGATCTCCTTAACTTCAATTATTTAATCCTTGTTTTAATTAGCTCCTTTTACTGAAAACTATTTTTATATGGGTTTTATATTTCTATGCTTTTAACTCTACACCGCCCACAGTCACTCCATGAGTGAGATAGGCAGTCTCTAAATTTGATAGATAAATAAATAACTGCTGGATTTTTGTTGATTCAAATAGAAAATCAGCAATTTAGAATCAGCAGATGAAACTGGAGTTCCTTTAGTTCTCACATATAAGCAAATGTTTATTGATAATGGACAGGCAACTAGAAAAGAACCATGTAAAATTATTTTTATTTATGATCACTGCTGCAAAACTACCATATGTACAAAAATGGAAAGACTCTGACATTCTCACAATGCAGAAATGGTTGGTGAGGAAGATGGAGCTGGCAGAGATGGCAAAAGTAACTTGTTTTTCCTTAGAGAAACATCAACAATTACATTTATTAGTGGATGGACTTATGCATGTTTGGCTAAAAAAAATTGAACTTGTCATTTATGAATATGATTATTATAAACAATAGCTTATGGAAAAATGAAATAACGATATAACCTTAGAGAAGATAAAATGTAAATGCATATTGGAAGTTGTTTCTTTATAATCATTTTTTTTCTTTTCTATTTTTTCTTTTTCTTTTTTTTTTCTTCAAAAACAAATGGTCATTTATCACTATTTCTAAGGTCACTGGAGCAAATAAATCACAACACAAATGGATCCGAAATGGAGAGGTTAAAAAGATAATTTGTAATGACACTTATAATATTTTACTAGAAACCTGTCTGATTATAGAAGTCAGGACTTCTGAAATCATTGAAGAAAATGAAGAACTTATATATTTGCATCACCAATTAGAAATTCCAACTGTCAATTAAAACGGTTATCAAATATGAACTAAATGCGATGTTTGAAGATAACTTTGGACCAAGTGGTCACAAGCTGATGCACAATTAACTTGCTTTCCCCAATCCCAAATAATCTGAATAAAGCCTTGGGAATATACCATAGTGGTATATTCTCATGGCTTTATCTCTATCTCTACAGATGGGGAGAGAGACAGGGAGAGGAAAAGCAGGAAAAGTAACTAAATTATCACCATGAATATTGACAAATGGAAAAAAAGAACAGCAAAATGGCCAGCTTTATTTGGAAGATAACTGAACACTGAACTGAACAATAAATACAGAGTACCTACCAAAGTCTCAGATGGATCTGATTTACTTTCAGGGTTGATCTCTGCCTCCTGGTTTAGACAGATCTCTGTCTCTCAGATCTGCCTATAAGCCTGGTTTGTATTTTCTTTTGGTGCCTCTCTGTTCTCTTTCCTATGTCTTCATTGTTTTCCTTACTTGACTTCTTCTCCCTACCTTTTCATTTTATCAGAAGGGCTTTAAACAAAATTGAAGGGGAGGGGACACAATCTTCACAACCTTTAGAACCTAAGTCCAAGCAAAAACCACTAGATAACCAATCATATAAAGAGGTACAGAGTAAAGAGAAAGAAGATGCAAAGTGGGAGATATAGGACATAAACCCAGGGTCAGCCACAAAGAACTTAAATGCCTGTACACTAACACTCAAAGTTTAGGAAACAAACAGGGTGAACCTGAAATACTAGTACATGGGGACAAATAAGATATACATGCTTGCTTGCTTTCTATTCCATTTTATAGGATAAACTTTACAATTAAGGAGAAGGTAGAGCTGTTTTAATCCTTTCCAGGTAGCTCCAAACCTCCATCTCCCAGGAGAAAAAAAGAAATACTTGTTCTGGGTGTTGAGTTGATTCTTCCTTATTACAAATGGACATGGAAGTGGATAAAACAACATGAACAGTATGAGTGGTCCAGATTTACTAATGAATAGGCCTGTAATATTTAGTTTTATGACATTGCCAAACTTATGCCACTTTGTTTTTTTTTTTAAAAAAAAAAAATGTCATTGAATTGCTCTTTGTAGCATCTACACTCAGAGGTATGGAGTAAAAAAAAATAGTCAAATAGACAGAGAAGCATTGAGTTTGATTTGGAAAGTTAAACAGCTCAATCACTATCTGTACTGATGATCACCAATCATCAGGGAATACTACCCATTCTTAATCCACTGAAAGATTTCTACTGACACAGGCTGTTCAAATATACCACTGAGCTTGGTTCCTTGGCAGGTCCAAATTTCAAAATAGAGATTGTTCCCAATAACCTTTAGAGTGATACATTGACCAGGAAAAAGAGGAGAAGAAGAATACAGATTGAAAAAGCAGTTCCTGATGTAAATGGAACCCCAAGTACAATTCCTGAGGTAATTCCAGGAGGGCCTTCCCCTTAAAACAGCAATTGCAGGCTTCCTGGTATTATATAGAATGTTCCTGTTTGGGGTAATAAGCACTGTCTATTTGCATAAGAAAGCCATTTCAGTACCTAGATTTTCAAATTTGTAGCAGGGAAGATAATATATTGTTCCTACCAGAAAAAAATATCTCAACATTTCTGGGACAATAATTAATCCAATGTGGGACAAGAATTAATTATTCACAATCATTAAAGCAATAATTATGGTGATAATAATGCAGAGAAAGGACTTTCGAATCATTTAGCTCTGTTCCAGTCTATATCAAACTGGTATAAAATAGGACTTACTAGATACAAGCTTCAGAATACTAGATGGCAGCTAGAATTGAAAATTTAGTAACAGATTTATTTAATAATTGTTTAAGCAACTGCAAGGCATCCTGCTTAGGAGATATCTAAGGGAGCTGCTTGTTGAACTCAGTTTCTGTGTTAAAAAAGGAGTTACATAGACAAACGTTAGATGGCAATAAAGAGAGTTTTCTTTATGCCTCTGTTAACATTTAGTAGTGATCTAGATTTGTGCAGCCCACATATAGTAGCTCTGACTATAGCATTGAAATTATTGATTGGATTATGCTTCACAATAGATGGGCTGTGATAAACTGGGAGCTACAAATTATATAGGAGAAAGGATAACTAGCATTGTTTGAGAAATCTGGCATATGATTGTGAACATATATTCAAAATTACTCAAAGTATCTCATTTCTTTTGGTAGCATCATTTTTCTGTCAAGTTGTAGAATAAAAAACAATTATCTTTTGTTGGAGTTTGATGACAGTTTCATAAAAGTGGGCATATTTTAAACGCTTGCTCTCTTGCTATTCTTTTTAATAGGAATGCAATACTGCAGCCAAATTGGCATCATGATTGGAACAGCTGTTAACTGTAACAGTAAACAAGACTTTAAATTGATCTGTGGTTTCTAATGTTGTGTTGAAAAGTGGTAGATTAAAAGAAATGATTGCAGTTACCTATCTTATGGGAAATTCATTCTCTTCTGGATGTTAGCAGAATAAGGCTTATGGTAGATTTGTGGGGCTATCATTCAGTAGTATCTGGAAGACTACAAGTTGTTCTCTGCTGAACAGTCTTAACAAATGAAAAGTAGGCTACATGTGTTTGAGCAAATCTCTCCATTCTATTGTTTTGTTTCTATAGATAATTTAACCGTCTTAATTTTTGTCCAATGATATCACCTAGGCAACAATCCATGGGATTTATTCTTTTCAGGAACTACTTTTAAGATTCTGATTTAAATATGTTAAAAAAGTCCAAAGTTTGGCCTCAACCCTCTGAGAAGGCTCTGGAAGTCACACACACACACACACACGCACACATACACACACAGGTTTGTGAGCTATGTACAACTTCTGGGCTGCACTTTGTATATCTCTGATCTATGTTGTTCCTTATCATGTTTCCTGCCAAGATGCCATTTTCGTCTCAGACTTTCCATTCTTTATATTGTTACAGGGATGTCTCTAACAGTTCAGAAATAACATATGACACATTTGAAAACTGGAGCTATGTTGTTATAGTTATGGCCAGTATAAACAGATGGCCCTGATTATTCTATTACAATCATTTCATACGTGTTCCAACCAATTCAAATTTTCTAGACATTATTAGGAGGCTGATGACTTTACAGCAACAGGCAGCCACAAACAACAACAACAACAAAAACCAGAGAGTTGTGCATATGATTCTTTACACATTCCATATTTTGCTATCTTATCTTTTGCACTTTGATCTTGCTATTTAAGAGACAGGGCAGATATCTCAGATTTATCTAAGAATACAGACATTGGTTTCTTTACTCTGCATTCCTGCCAGCCATTAAAAAAACAGGCAGAATGTTACAGTCGACTTACAACTATTCATTTAGCAACCATTTGAAGTTCCAATGGCACTGAAAAAAAGTGACTTGCAACTAGTCCTTGCATTTACTACTGTTACCATATCCCCACCATTATGTGATTAAAATTTGCGTACTTGTCAATTGACGTGCATTTACAATGGTTGCAGCATTCTGAGGTCATGTGATCACCAACCTTAGCTGCTGGTCACATAAGACACAGTGCCATTATTATCTGCATATTGGAAATGCATTATTTCTATGCAAGCTATTGAAGCAAACACTAAATTTCACCTCTCTTCCCTTTTAAAGAAAAGAGGAAATATCCCATGGAGAGTAATCAATAAATTTCTCCGATCTCTTCTGTATTGGCTGGAAATGTTGACAGTTTTTTCTAAGCTTACAGATAATATAATTGAACCAGGTTTTGGTCCAGACAGAAAGGGCTGCAAGCCAAAAAAAAAAAAAAAAAGACAAGGATTTTATCACATTTTTGAGCACAGAAGCACTGTTGTAATTTAATCTTGTTTTAAAATACAATAATCATCATGTAGCACACACACTCAAGAGGATAAATCAAGCTTGTCAGTTCCAAAATACAGGCAGTGTGTGTGTGTGTGTGTGTGTGTGTGTGTGTATACCCAAACATGCATTAACAGTCTTGGTTCATTGTCCTTAGCATATTTACTAAGACTGGATTCTAGTTGGCATTATGGGCAATTCAAAGCCTATTGATTAAAATTCAAATGGTAGCTAATTGTCAAAGATGTAATTGAGATTGCCAGCTCTAAATGCTAGGAAATATTGAAGATTCTTGTTCATGGTTATTGCAGGTGCTAATATCATTTTCCCCATCACCATTACCATCATGTGTTCCAGTAACCATCATCCCTAAAGCAAATAGGTCATTGAAAGGTTACAGATAGGTCACAGACTTCAGCTTAGCTTCATCTAAGAATCCATTCTATTCCAAGCTAGCTATAATAAGTACGTATTTCATTTTCCTTGTCTGTCATGACCTAAAAAAAAAAATTCTTAGCCTATGAGGAGGAACTGTCCATTTTTAATCCACATAAGATACTTATTCATAGTGAAAGAAGATCAAATTCTTTATTCTACAGCATAGTCGTATGTATAAGCAAATGAAGAACAGATATATAAATATGTGCAGAAGGCAGAATGCTGCATAATATATTTGTATTGTATTTTCACAGGGGTCTTCACATAATTGCTAAACATTAGGTTGGTGGAAGATATGATTGTTGTATATAGCAAAGCTTCATAGTCTGACTCTATATGATTTCAATATATGAGAATTTCAGTAAGTCCACCCCACCTGGCTTTTTATATGCAACATGAACTTACTGTAGATGGAGGTTAGAAAAGTGATTTTTGCCAATGCAAAAGGCAGGGAGGAGCTTAGTGGTATTTATATGATTGGTGCCACTTATTTTCTGTTCACATCAACTGGGCTTCCTTGGTCTTATAGTGCCTCAAATAAGGATGAAGATGCTCCTAAGGTTTAAAATATATTTGTCTATTTCCAATCTAGAAAGCTTGCCCAGAGATCTAGAGGGAGGAAGTTCTACAGATTCTTTCCTTCTCTCTCTCTCTCTCTCTCTCTCTCTCTCTCTCTCTCTCTCTCTCTCTCTCTCTCTCTCTCTCTCTCTTTGTTTCTTTCTCTTTCCTTCCTTCCTTCCTTCCTTCCTTCCTTCCTTCCTTCCTTCCTTCCTTCCTTCCTTCCTTCCTTCCTTCCTTCCTTCCTGGTCTTTCTTTTCTTTCTTCTTATTCATTTCTTTCATCAATCAAAGGATTGAGTCAGATTCAATAGGCAAAAAACATTTGAAACTTGAATAGTTGGTTGGGGTTTTGTATCTCCCTTCAGTACTGTAGCTGGGAGAAACTTCAAATCAATTCAGTTTTTCATTATTGTCAGAGGCAATAATTGGCAGGGGAAATGTATAGTTTATAAAAAGAAATTTTAAATTATAAGGTCTTTCAACAAGTTCAGGAATTAATTTTCAGGGTAAAACTTTTTTTATAAGCTCTGTATCCATACTACTAGTTGTCCTTGGCTTGCAACTGGATGTATAATGACCATTCAAAATTATGTTGGATTTAAAAAAAAAAACTATTTATGGTCTAAGTTACAACTGCTGCCACCACCCCCACATGGTCATGTGACTGTATTCTGGGTGCTTGGCAACCAGATTGCATTTATGAGAACTTGCAATGTCCTGTGGTCCCATGACTGTTATTTTCATTTTCATTTTATTTTGCTGTTTAAGGCAAAAAACACCAATTGGATATGATGGATCTCCTTAATAACCATATGGTTCACTTAATAATCACAGTGAGTCACTTAACAACCTTTGTAAAATGGTCATAAGATTGAGACTAATCATGTGATGCCTCAACTTCACAACAATTTGTGACCAAAATTTCAGGCTCCATTTTGTCATAAGTCAAGGACTACATATATACTGTATTGTTTAAAGTTCAATTTCATCACATTTTCATTTATTTCTACTCTACACCTCCAATATATTTGTAACTTCTGGTATCTGACTTCTATTTTGATTGTTTAAACCTTGTATATTGCCTTTGTCACTCTCTCTAGAGCTATGCTCCTTTTTCTACAGAGTTTCTTGTGTACTTTATTATTTATTAGTTTGTTTTCTATTCTATTCCATCAGTCTTTACTATTTATTCATCTTTTCTCCCTATTTGTTTCTGACTAGATTTTTTTAATTCTTCTCTTCTTCTTCTGAATCTTGGCTCCATCTGATAGATGGAGAACCATTTTTCATGCCAAGGAGAAAATAAAAACCTGTCTCTCCCCTCAGTTTTCTTAGCTGCTAAATCTTTTTTGGTTGCTTTTTCTTCTCAGGGATGTCTGTCTTTTAGTTTGCAGTTTTACTTTGACTTCTAAGTTTGGGCTTTCTTTATTCAGCCTTTTTTTTATGAAGCCTGTGACCCCAGAGTTCCTGGGCAGCCATCTTGTCTCCCCTCTTTCTTGCTAGTGCTCAGTGTTGCTCTTTGATTGGCAGCTCCTGATGATGGGGAAGGCCAATTAGGAAAGAGTAGGAATGAGCACAGGTGCTTACAATCTACTCAAGAAGTCTGCCCTTATTTATGAAGCAATAAGTTTATTTATTAATAAGTATTTTGAGAAGGTTAGATGGTAAAAGATTAATTAGTTGGAAACAAGCAACAGATAATAACAGCTCTTTTTTATTGTAGAACTGCTATGGAGAGATTTTTTATCTTGATCCTCTAGGTATCTCAAACATCTTCAGAAGCAGACTAATAATGCTGTGTATTGTATTTATACATCCTTTACTAATTCCATGCACATTTTTTTAAAAAAAATAATCTTTATTGACATTCTGGTTCCTGAAATTTTATATTAACATCACATTCTATTACCAATTTACCAGATAAATGCAATAAGCTAGTATACAGTTGCGATATTAAATCCCAATGAATGGAAGAAAATCAATTTTAATCATTTTTCAGGCAACATTTTTTCATATGTCTCCTTCCTAGGATGTCATAAGGCCAATGCAGCCCCAGGTTTTAATGGAAGTCCTCTATAAAGAAATGCTGAAAAGCCCACATTTCATTCCTATCTCTCAAATGTAGGAGTTAATACAATTTAAACTGGCAATACAATTCATACACTTGCTAGCTATATCATTAATTATGTTGTGGAGCCATGGACAAACTCAAGGTAAAGAATCTTGTCTTGTTCTTGGCATTTAGGATAAAGATATTGCTATTCCTCCAACAAGAGCAATATAATACAGGACTAAAAAGAGTTCTTTTTAGCTTCTCTTACAAGATTCCCTGGCCAATTTATAAAATCATCTTTATTTCTGAGCCTTTATGTACTTGGGTGTTATTTTTGCTACAGAAAAATGATGGATGGACATGCTTTTAAGGCCCTCAGGTCTTTATTTTTAGGTTTACATCCATTTGGACACTTTCTTTAGCTAAAGTATCACAACATGGGAAGGGTTCACTGTAACCCCATCAACTGCTCACATTGCTGCACATTCAAGGCAAAGTTTGTATACATTTGCCAGTGATAAAATACATTTTTGAGTCAATATAATTGGAGAATTCTGCCTGTAGAATGCAGTTTGAGCTTCACATCTGCTGATTTTCTTGGATATGACTGTCATCTACTGCTTTATTATTTCCAGTACTTTATGATCTTCCTTATCTCTAGGTGATGTTTCTTAAACAGGTATCCTTTGGTCTTATGCTTAACGTCTTTTTGTTCCATCTGTTCTAACTTGTTTATTTTCCACCCTGATCTTTCATGTTGAGGATGTACTGTTTCACTTTTTGTCTTGCTTGTTGATTTTGCATGAAGGATCTTCCATATAATTGCAGCTCTGCTGTACTTCAGTTGGTTTGTTTTTTGCACACTGATTATGACATATGTAACATAAGTATGGGTGGTCACACAGTCACCCAGATGTTTATACTGGGTTTCACATCATGTCCATCTATTGCAGCGGTTCTCAACCTATGGGTCGCGACCCCATTTAGGGTCGATCGACCATTTCACGGGGGTCGCCAAGCAAGGCTGTCTGCCATTTTTTCCCCCTTTTCTGGCAGGTGCCTTACCTCCCTTGGGCTGGGCCAGCTGGTGGTCGGCCTGCTCCGTCTCTGCCGCTTGCCAGCTACGCCTCGGCCGGCGCAGGGGGCGGAACCACGCATGCACGGCACTCCCGGGCAGGGAAAGTCCTCGACTTACGACCGGTTGGGTAGTCCTCGACTTACGACCAGTTTAGTCCTCAACTTACGACCGGTTTAGTCCTCGACTTACGACCGGTTTAGTCCTCGACTTACGACCGGTTGGGGGTCGCGGCATTAAAAAGGTTGAGAACCACTGATCTATTGAATCCTTCCCAAAGACCTGAAATAGGCAGATGTTGTCATTTAATGGTGTTAAATCTTTTAGCTCCAGATATAAGCTGTTCTAAGTAAAACTGCCTTTTACAATTGACTAATAGGGATTTTTGTCTTTAATATTATTAATTTGAAAGAGATTTATTAAATAATCCAGGGAAGAAGGATTTGGATTTTGAGGAAAATTTTATTTCAGCCTTGGGTTGAAATGTAGCTTTGTTCTGAATTAATGGAAAACAAACTGATTCACTTTCTAAATACTGTAGCCACTTCAGAATTCAAACTGAATTTTAGAGGCAGTATATGAAAATGCTGGTTATGGGAGGGAAAAGTATAGTCTGTTACATCAGTCTGAAGTATGTTAAAATCAGAAACAAAAGTACAAATGCAATGAAATATTATGAAAAATTAGAAAAATTTCTTATGTAGTGGCAGGACAATAGCTCACTGTATGTTCCCCAATACAGGTGTTTCCATGTAAGGACCCTTCAAATCCCAGAAATCTTTTCAAACATACTATACATATTTCAAAGAAATCTAGAAATTGAACTCCATGAACATATAGGTCACCAAATTTGTGGAAGAATAGAGCAGGAACGGGACTCCATGGCCAGATACCCTTCCTGACATTCTTCACTATTGAACACACTGGTTTAGTATCCCATCTTGCCATCTTGCAATACAGTACAAAAATAGCTGATCATGTGGTCCCTGAACACTGGAATGAAATCACTAAATAAATAGGGAATTCTTCTTTATAGAAGGATCAGTATTAGGCAACTCTGATAAGCTTTCATCCAATCATCTAAGTCACTTCAGCTTCTACGATTTAATGTGAAATCAAGGAAACCATGTTTTCCACATCCACCTTATCAGTGAAATCTTTTGACCTCTCTAATAGAGGTCAAATAAAACTCTAATGGATTAATTATCACATCAGCTTTTGTATATGATGCTCAAAGCATCACAACAGTCTTTGCAAATCTGCAAACTGATCTGAACTTCTCATTACCATTCAGCTTTCAGGAAAGCCTAAGATACCAAGGCTACTAGATTTGTTGGTTCATGTAAATGCTCCAGGTATTGTGACACATTAACTCTTTTAAAAGTATAGTTCCTTAGCCAGACTAGTGTCATTAGAAATAGAACATGCACCTCTTTAATTAACTGAGAGATATCCCCAAATGGAAGCATAATAGGTATGCAATGCATTCCAAAGACCTTGACACACTAATGGAAATAACATTGCAGTAATCACTCATTAACAAACTTAATTACTTTTCTCCCCCTCCCACATCACTTGACAGAAGCCTCCACAGAACGTGAGTGGGAGAAGATTCCATTCTGGGTAAATAATATTGCTGTGTTAGAGGTCAATGAAAAGAATTTGTTCAGCATACAAAAAAAAAAAGGAATAAAACATACTGGAAATTGAGTGGCATTGGTGTAAATGAATTAAATAGATGAGAACTGAAGTTCTTTGAATCTAAAATAGAAAGCAGGAGATAGAGCAAAGGAAATTCTCTCTTGAGAACAAACAACTCTTTATCTATAATGAAAATCAGAACACTTTCCCTTGTCATCCTGAAAAGCAGAGCTCATTGTCTAGAGAAACACCATTTCTGTTCATTACATTTTAAAAGATGAAGCCCCATTCATAAAAAGAAAAAGAAAAAGCCAGCATGCTTTCTCGTGTACAGCAACTTCCAGCAATTAATACACTTATTGTTTGGTGTAGTTCACTATAAACAACTGTAATTGCTGATCTTGTTTGATGAGAAAAGAAAATAATTTTCCTTTTGTGAGCTATGAGAAAGCAAATCATTCAAATTGCTGGAATTGTTCAACCTGAGAACATAATAAATCAAAGGGGGGAAAAACCCCTGAGTTCCAAGGAGAGGAAGAAGTATGAGTAACAACTTCAGATATTCTTGGGATTCTATCCCAATAGGTAAAAGACACTTCAGTCTGTTATTTAAGGAAGCCATGAAATTTATAATCTAGAAAACACGTCACAGGATATGTGCCTTTCTTTTCCTTCCTATCTAGGTACTTAGAGCAAAAGGGAATGCCCTCCGTAGCTATGTGCATTTGGCCTTTACTACACCAGTATTTAAGAAAAGGACAAAAACAAAAATATCTCTTTGAGCTTTTAACTATTGGTTCATTTTAATCTTGATTTTATTTGCATTTTATGTTAATTTCATAGCTCATCTTTTGTTGTTTCAATTTATATAGCCACACATCTCAATTATAAAATTTTGGTCAATTTATTTAAGGAAATGTATATGGCCACCCAACTCATTCTCAGTGACTATGGGCAATTAATTTAACAGCAATTAAAAACAATACAAAAGTAAAATACCAAAAACATTAAAAATATAAAACAATATTAGAAATACATACAAAAGCCCCCCCCAGACAACATACTTAAATGTTATAGGCCAGTTCTGAATGCTTATATAAACAAAAAAAAATACGTATAAAGTTTGCTATATCTACTATCATCTGTCTGTCTGTCTGTCTGTCTGTCTGTCTGTCTATCATCTATCATCTATCATCGATCTATCATTAGGATTTCAGATTTGAAGTGTTTTGTCTGATACACTTTTGCCAGCTGAATTATTTTGGTACAAGAGGGACAAAATCCCATTTCTTCATCCTTGACAGTAAAAATGCAATAATGCTAAAATAAATAACTATTTGCAGCACTTTCCTGACACCTCAGATCTCCTGCCTGAGGCTTCCACATAATTCTACCTAATCACATGGAAACCTTGTAGCAACTCAATGAGTACATATTCCTTTCCTTATTTTAAGCCTTATTTTAAGCCATCAAATGTTTGCAATTACATCTTCATTTACCTATCTTTTATTAATGATTTCACACAAGACCTTTAAACCATGGTGTCCTAACAATGAATGGTGTCCTAACAATGAACAACATACTTTTAATTTTTTTTAAAAAAGTGGACAACTTATATTTATGATGCACTTGGTACTCCAGTGTGGAAAAATAAGATCACATCCCTTTGCAATTTCCTTGAGGATCTGTTGATGGAAAGGGATCTGAAGAAGACAAAATGTTGATGGATATTTTGTGGGTTGGGTTTAAACTAAAGCTGTGTCTGCTTCGCTCTTTGATAAAAAGTTAGCATCCTTCTGAATATAATGTCTCATTAATGATATTACTTTATCTTCTAGTTTCTTTACAGATGGATTTATACATTTTCAAGCTTTGCTTCTGTTTAAACTGGAAACAATAGCTCCTCAATATTCTTAGCACCAAAAAGATATATTTAAAACAACAACAACAAAATAGAAATGAGAGAAACTAGCCTTTCAAACCAACTTTCTAATATAATTTGCATATACTGTCACCATTCCACTCAAAGTTTTATCCCAAACCTGAATATATTCCCCTGTCAAACAACAAGAAGGTGGGATAGGATTCTTGGAAGCTGAGTCAAAATATTGTCAACAGCTTGCTTGTCAAATCATCTTCTTGAATCCAGACATGCCTTGCAAATTGGCTGTTCATATTGGACTTGAAAGTCTTTTTGTTTTTTCAGTCCTGCTCTTAGCCAGCTTCATATGTGGCAGAACACATATCATTGCAAGAAAAGAAAACCTGTCATGCTTGTTAAAAGATATTGTACATATTTCAAATTTCTGGCAAACAAAAAAGGACACAAAAGAAAATGATTTATGTGAGGGATTCACTGACTTTGTGCATGTGATCATAAATAATAACGATTGTGCTGAGACACTTATCATTTGACAGACATTTGTTATAATGAAAAGGAACCCTTTGCATGAAAAAGTCTGACTTAAGCATTCTATTAGGAACATTAAGTTCAGTTCCGTTCACAAAAAAATGCTGAAGTGTTAACTTGAAAGGGCCATTTGTAATGACAAAAAGGTCAGAAA
Source organism: Protobothrops mucrosquamatus (assembly GCF_001527695.2). NCBI lineage: Eukaryota > Metazoa > Chordata > Lepidosauria > Squamata > Viperidae > Protobothrops > Protobothrops mucrosquamatus. The sequence goes on along the minus strand of NW_015386405.1, from coordinate 4,300,851 downwards.
GCCACTTTCATATAATAAGAGATTCTGTGTATTGCCAATTTTATAAAAGAGGATAAATCATACTTAATAAGTTTATCATTAGGGGTTAGGTTAATTAGCCCTCTCCTTTATCTTATTTATGTAACTAGTTTGTCCTTACAAGAAGCTATTAAGAAATGTTGAGAGGGGTGCAATCAGACCTTATATTTAAAAACTCTTAGGAATTTTAAGAAAAAGGAAATAAAACTCATAAATTTCCAGCCTGTGCTACCAGAAGCATAGAAGAAATGGGAATAAAAATATGTTTTCTAGGATCTTAATAGCAAGGTAATTTAACAAAAAATGGGCAGGGGTATTGAACTCCTCAACTGATCTCTTATAAAGGATTATTCTTTTTCTTACACAGGGATGCAGTAAAAGTGGATTGGCTTATTAGCTTCTACAGTAGTGTCATTTATATTGCTGTTTGATTTATATAATAAAATAAAATAGATAAAAATAAAATAAAAATAAAAATAATTAGACTGATGGGACCCGCAGCATGCCTCCCCTGCTGGCACGAATGGGATGGGCCAGTCCCAGTGGGTGAGATGGTCCCTCAAATAACTTGAACCCATGCCGTGAAATTCTTTTTATATATATATATTTTATTGATTTTCTATTTTCGCAAACAAGTGCTCAATAAACAATGTGGTGACTGAGTCCATTAATAATTTGGTGATACATATAAGTTTTTTCAATTGAGTCCAATGTTATACCCACCAGTATAACCTCTCCTCTTCTGGTAATAACAATTTTTCTGCATTAAGCAAATACAATTCTTATTATTGTTAGTAAACATACCATTGCATATCAACATTTATTACATTTTTCTAATAATATCAATAATATCAGTTTAAAATATCTTTCCTAGCCAGAGCATGTCTTAATTGTATTTGCATTCAATTTCCACATATTTAATCCACATCCTATTTTTCCTTTTTTTTCAATTTTAGTTTCCCATCCATATTCAAAGTATCCAATCATTTATAAAACAAATTATATTTGGCAACTAAAAGAATCCCTTATTCAAAGTTCTTAACATATTCTTATTTCCCTTTTCATACCAAGATATAATATTCTGATTACAAATCCTAACTATCTAGTTATGATAATACTTCTATTTCTAGCAATCTATTCTTAACCATATTCAAACCTCTAATCAATAATGTAGCATCCCCTCTAACAGATCAAAACTTCTATTTCCTTCAGTCTTACTCTATCTTTCTTTCTTTGCCAACTAACTTTCCAAGTTAATGCATTTGGATCATCAAATGATTCTTCCTCTATTTTTTTTATATATATATTTTTGGAACAAGAGAAACAATATGGTTAAAATGCTTTTGGAACAGCTAGCCCATTGATATTCATTAAACCAACTCCCTCCTTCTCTGGTTCCCCATGGTTCTGTTAATGACTTTGTCTTCCATTCCATCAGCTCTCCTTTCTTGTCATCCAGTATGTTCTGAAACCTTGGTTTATAAAATGTCTTTTCCATTTCCAATATTATCGTTATGTCTTCTGAGTTTTCATTTATCTGAGTCTGGTAATTTATTTCCTCCTTTAAATCATTAGTGTTTGCATTAGCATTCTCTAGTTTTCCGTCTATTTTCTGGCTTGCTGGTTCCTTCTCTGTAGTTGTCTTCTGAGTTTATATATTTGAGTTAGAAAATTGTTCTTTTATCTCCTTTGTATTATTAGTAATCTGTTCACAAGCTAGAATAATTTTTTTGTATTAATTTCAGTATGGAGAGAATTTATTTCTGTGTTTCATCGGTATCTTCTTGGTGGTATAGCAAGTTAATGCTGCTGGGAACAAATGTTAAAAATGATGTTTTACTATTTAATGCTGAGTATAAAACATCCATTTTATTTTATTTTATTTTAGCTTTATAAGTAGCCTTTATGGATTTATCCAAACGACTGTCCATTCCTGAATCTCTCCTAAGCAGACATAAGTAAAGTTCATTTTTTTCTGTCCAATAAGAAATATATCCTTTCTGTCCAGGGAGAAAAAAAAAGAATCATTGAGGGTTGCTTAATAGCCAAAATTTATAATTCATATTATAAATTCATATATTTATTCTAGAAAAAAAATATAAATCCACAATACAGTGCTAGAAGTCAGTATTTATGTTCAAAATTCAGGCAGGCCAAGTTTAGAATGCTTATAATCTCTGCCACATAGATAAGCAGCTCCCAAGCCTGTTCCTTGGTATCTCAGCTGTAATTTTCAATAATAAAATAGTTCCAAGGCCAGTCAAGCCTTATCTAGTTATGGGCTTCAAGCCAGATTTCTTTTAAGCATAAATAAGTTGTAGTGCCGTAATTCACCACTAGATGTCATCAATGCCACTTTCCAGATTTTAGATCCAAAACATATTGTTAAACTTTTCAAGTCTTTTTCTTTAGAAAAAATAAAAATAAAAAGGTCTTAAAAACACTTTTAGTCCCCAAATTTTCAAGCTGTAAGTATGTTTTAGTTCCAGATAAGTGTTATAGGTTCACCAATATCCCCAAGTATTAATTCACCACTTTTCTTTTCTGAGGGAGTGGGGTGGAAATTCCCTTTCCCTCTTTCATTCGGGGGGAGTGCTTTGGGTAGCTTTTCAGGAAGAGGTCTCAAAATCATAAAGAAAGGATCAGTTCTCACCCAGTTTCATCCACGTTGCTGTAAAGTTGCTTGGTAGTGCTTGTTGACTTCCATAGTTTGCAGCTTAGGGCTGACTACACGAATGCAGCCAGTCTTTCCCCTGACAGTTTGGAGAGCTTCCTCAGATCAAACAGGGGGGCTGACACCCCCCTGCGACCAATGAGCTTCCCCTCCTCACTTGCCACCTCTACGGGGCAACTTTCCAGGGTCCCCCAGAGGGGCGAAACCAGACGCGAAAGACGGAGCCCGTCTTTTTGTGTCTGCATTGCCATGAGATCCCAACCAGAAGTCTATCCCATGGAATTCTTGATGTAGAACAGGGGTGTCAAAGTGCCGGCCCGCGGGCCGGTTTCATCATACCGGAGCCGCGCCCACCCCATTGCCGGCAATGGCGAAAAAGCTCCAATATGTCACGCAATGTCACGTGACGTCATGAGTTTGACATGCCTGATGTAGAGGAACAAGAATAACACTCCAGAAAACTGAATTATCTTAAAAAATAATAAAATAAAATAATAAAATAAAATTAAAATAAAATAAAATAAAATAAAATAAAATAAAATAAAATAAAATAAAATAAAATAAAATAAAATAAAATAAAATAAAATAAAA
>NW_015386405.1:4292563-4297542 GCF_001527695.2 Protobothrops mucrosquamatus | reverse complement strand
AAAATAAAATAAAATAAAATAAAATAAAATAAAATAAAATAAAATAAAATAAAATAAAATAATAAAATCTCTGTATGACTTTACTGTTGGTTACCTGCAGGGCCATATCTCCATGCTAAGGTTAGCCCAAACACTGCAATCATTCTGGGAGAAGCAGCAAGTTAACCCCATTTCTGTGAGGTAAGATAGTTGAAGCACAGAAGGTTTCTTTTTCAGTGATGGGGGGGCGGGCTCTGGAATGGCCCCCCATTGGAGATTTGTCTCCAATATTATATCCTACCTAGAAAAAAAATGAACATTGAACTTTTCTGAAGAATTTGGAGGAGGAGGGCAGTGGTGGGATTCAGCCAGTTTGCACCAGTTTGGCAGAACCGGTAGCTAATTTTTTTGTTGCCCAGGCCCAGAATGGACTTCCAGAAGTGGCATCCACACAGAGAACCGATTGTTCACATATTTGAATCCCACCACTGGAGGGGGGGCTAATGCCATGTATTGTCTTTGTGTTTAAAATGTATTTATATTTTACACATGTTGTTCTGGGTGGTTATTTTTGTAATCAGCCAAGAGTTTTGTGTCTGCAATTATAAATTTGATAGATTAAATTAATACATCTAAATGGGCCCTAAGCACATGTGATTTGGTCATACCCACTTGAAGGTCCTTATTGCCTCGATTTCATTATTATGGTGAAGCAAGTTCCTGAGAGAAACTTACGCTTCAGATATGTTAATGTTAATGATGATGGTGATAATGATGATGATGATGATGATGATGATGATGATGATGATGATGATGATGATGATATTATCTGTTCAGTCGAATATGACTCTTGGTGATTCTATGGGCCAGGTCTCTCCACATCTTTTGATCTTGCACTATTTCTTTGAGTTTTTCTATTCTCGGCTGGTGTCATCTTTGAGAGTGTCCAGCCACCATGATCTTTCACAGTCTGGTTTCCCTTTACCATTAACTCTTCCAAACATATTTAAATTTATTAAACTATTGTTAAATGATAATCTCCAAATTTGGAACTTGTCAATTTATGAAAAGCTCTGGGTATATCATCCCTGGACAGCTGCAAAAAAAAAAAAGTGTGTTGCAAAATAATTAAGGTTTAATTGTTAAACATTCAATTATGTATATGTCTTTAAAATAGAAATATAGAATTATGTTCTCTTTTTCCCCTGTATATTTACATTAGTTTGTTAATCTGATTTAGTGTATTTAGATATTTGTATTTCATTTTGTTTGAACTGTATTGACAGAGTTGCTTTTTTAAAAAAAATATAGACTTAAATTATAATAGTAATTAGGGGTAACCTGGCCAACTGTATTGTTTGTTTATATTATTTTAGGCTATGATTTAAATATCTTTTAAAAGCTCACTACATTAAATAGGCTCACTTCACTTCAAGGGGCCTTATACTTGATTATTTTTTTTTTGCTTGTAACTGACCAGAGGAACAAAGCTTAGAAAAGATTATGCTCTTTCTGAATCCATAGAAAACATTAAGTGTATTGACTTTAATAATATTGCACCAACATTTTCCACCAAACTTTTATCTTAGGGGATAGAAAGAAAGCTAGATGCCAACAGCTCTCTCTGAAGAGTTGTCAATATGATAAATACCAATGAAACAGTTCCCTCAGATTATATACATGGGAGGTAGATAAGATCTACACCAAGGTTTCAAAGCCATGTTGATATATGCATTCATTATTATTATTTTGAAACCATCCATGTTCAATCTCCATTAAATGTATGCTATGTATTTATCCTGGCTTCACCCATTTTAGGGAGTGTTTCTAAGCAAAATAATTTGTTTGTTTATTTATAAAATTTATTGGCTGCCCATCTTACCACCGGTAACTCTGGGTGGCTTACAATCATAAAAAAAAAAATGTATCTATACATATACATTAAAACATAAATAAATTAAAACCAAACATTAAAATCTAATGACACGTGGGGAGGGTGGGGATGGAGTGGAGGGAAGTAGTGTCTGCTGTTACTTGATCAACCACCTTCATTGTACTGTTTCCCCATTAGGTCCCTAAATCAACTGGCAGAGCCAGGTCTTTAGGCCTTCACAAAAGGATAGGAGGGTTGGGGCCACCTCACATCGGGGGTTGGGGGGGGCAAGATATCCTAGATAGCAAGAGCATGATCAGAGAAGGGCCTCCTCATGGACCCCGCCAGCCAGAATAATTGGGCTAATGGGACCCTCAGCATGCCTCCGCTGCTGGCACAAGTGGGATGGGCCAGTCCAAGTGGGTGAGATGGTCCCTCAGATAACCTGAACCCATGCCATGAAATTCTTGATGTAGAGGAACAAGAATAACATTCCAGAAAACTGAATTATCTTAAGGAAGAAATGCCCATATAAAATCCTATGGATTTTCATAGAAATTTGTACATACGGATGGCTGCCCTTGCAGGTGTGCGCAAACACACACACACACACACACACACACACACACAGAGTCCTACCCACACACATTACAATTGAAAGTGAACAAGAAAAGGAACAAGCAGAGGTTCGAAAAACGAGAATATGAACAAAGACAAATAACCTGTACATTCAGCCTTTTTAATCCTACAGATTGATGATTAGTATTTAGGAACAGCTCATCCTGCTTAAGGTCAGAATTCCTGCAGGATTAGTTGACATGTTTCAACTGACAGCCTTACAGTCAAAGAAGAACAGCTTCTCAGTTATACTATTACTATGATGACTGCAACTATCTCCATTATCTTTATTAGTTTCTTTTCAACATAATACAGAACATGGACTTCTGCTTAGGCATCAGATTATCCTGGGCTGTCTCTTTTCAGTACTGACTAATGTGAAATAAAGTGTTTTACTTCAGATCTTTCAGCAAGTTTTAAAACCACAGGATCATTTAGATCCAGCAATATTTCCTCATTTCAAATTCCAATCAGTTAAAAGTAAAATATACTCTGAAATCAATGGCAGTTGTTTTAATCACTAGCCAAGGATACTTTCTGCCTGACCCTTTTAATAGCATTGATCTAAAAGGCTAAATGATTCATTTATTCTCCTTATAGTCATTATATACATTTTCGTGTATTGTTATCTTTTTTCTATTTCTATATGATTTTTCTAATCAACATTACCATAGGCTAGCATTAGCATAATATATTTTGCTGGATCAGAGTATTCTTCTGCATGCAAGATTCATTTTGGTCCAATTTAAAATTAGCATCATCTGAAGCTATGGATGTTTTGGACATTGCTAATTGCTAAATCATCTACAGCTGTGCACATATTTGATAGGCCTTATGGTAAACAAATTTACTTCTTTATCATGGCAGCCAAGTTCTTAACAAACAACCCCATTTCCCAGAAGTTCCTTCTGGTTTTTTTCTCTAATTAGATAAAGAAATATTAATTTCAACAACAAACTATTTTTTGTTGTGCACAGCTCACTACACAATCTGTGTGGTGGTGTGATTTGCATAATAAAGATCTAATAAATGCCTCACATAACCACTTTAATTTCTGAAGCCTAAGACTAACATATTTTACAAAAAAACCCAATAGGAATTGAGGATTATTTCTAAATAATAAAAGGGTATATGCAGTATATTTAGCTGATAAGATTTGCTTTGAAAATAAAACTGCCACTGGCTTCAAAATTTCTGTTTGGATGTCATTGTATATTGTGTATATATGATAGACAATATTCTGAGTATAGGAAATTCCTTACTGTATAGGCTGCAGTATATTATCCCACAGGGTTATGTGTGTATGTATATTAAAATAAATGAAATATTTTATGTGGGATAACTATTCAGAGCACTAATAGGATTTTTTAACATTTCATTTTCTTTTCCTTCCTATTTATTTGAGACTTCCCAATGATCAGAGGGAAGAGTTGATTCAGCTATTGCAGTAGGACTTGGAACATCTTAACTTCAGACTGGCATTCAATACCAATATAAATGTGCAATGGGTATATAAATTTTAAGAGAATGGAGAACAATTATGAAGTTGAAAGGAGAAGGATGAATTGTAAAAATCACTCTCGGAGGAGAATAGAATAGAATAGAATAGAATAGAATAGAATAGAATAGAATAGAATAGAATAGAATAGTTGGAAGCGATCTTGGAGGTCCTCCAATCCAACCCCCTGCTCAGGCAGGAAACTCTATACCATTTCAGACAAATGACTGTCCAATCTCTTCTTAAAAACTTCCAGTGTTGGAGCATTCACAACTTCTGGAGGCAAATTGTTCCACTGGTTAATTGTTCTAACTGTCAGGATTTTTTTTTCTTAGTTCTAGGTTGTTTCTCTCCTTGATTCGTTTCCATCCATTGCTTCTTGTCCTGCCCTCAGGTGCTTTGGAGAATAGCTTGATTCCCTCTTCTTTGTGGCACCCCCTGAGATATTGGAACATTGCTATCATGTCACCCATAGTCCTTCTTTTCATTAAACTAGACATACCCAATTCCAGCAACTGTTCTTTATATGTTTTAGCCTTCAGTCCCCTAATCATCTTCGTTGCTCTTCTCTGCACTGCCTTAATTCTGGTCCAGGTATAAATATAAAAGACACTTTGAGCCTATTACCATCTATAAAGATCTGTTCAGCAATATCGGCACCAAGGCAGAATGGGGAGCTAAATCTATATTCATATTTTGTTTCATTTTCTGATTTGTCTGTACAAGCTGATATTTTTAGCTGTCCAAGCTGATATTTTTAGCTGTCCAAGCTGATCATTTTTTAAAAAAATATATCTAAAACATGGAAAGACTTTTAGGGGGAACGCGGGAGGTTGGGAGGGGGGAGGATCACCTTAGGTCAGGACCAGCCATGTCTGAGGGTTGCGGTGTAGAAAGGGTGGGGGGGGAGGGTGGGGGGTTGAGGGAGGAGGGAGTTATTAGTACGGTCAGTGGGAGAGGCAGATATGGCGGGAGCAGAGGACCATATCAGGTTAGGGGAGCACGCACACG
>NW_015386405.1:4281893-4290305 GCF_001527695.2 Protobothrops mucrosquamatus | reverse complement strand
GTGAGTTTTAAATAGGGATAATTTTTAATGATTTTAAAGTTTCAGGGGATTTTTAAGGATAATTTTAATAGATCGGCCTGTTTAAATATTTCTTTTTAATTCGGTTTTTAATTATTGTATTTGTATTGTAGTTTTTATGAGGCTGTTAGCCGCCCTGAGTCCCATGAGGAGAAGGGCGGGGTATAAATTAAATTATAAAATAAAAAAATAATCAATTTTTTGTAGGTTCCTGCAGTTTCCCAAGGCTGTTCTCTCAACCTCCACTAACAAGCCAGTAGTCAAGATCTGCAATAATTTCTTGCAGAAATGTAAAGAAATTGGAATGCAAAATCTTCAATGTGCTGAGGAAAAAAATGCTTTCATTAAAAGATCCTCAGAATACATTACTAGGGGAAATAGGCCGAAAAGTTCAGCCCAAGTTTCTTCAATGATATCTTTATTGTTTGTTGTCCCCTAAATCAGAGGTCCCCAACCTTTTGGGTTCCAGGAACTGGTTCTGTGGAGACAGATTTTTCCACAGACCAGAGAGTGCGTGGTTTTGTGTGGATGGGGCTTTGCTTGTTTGTGTGGACTGGTTACTGGCATGCCTCAGCCCGGTACCAGTCCATGGACCGGGTGTTGGGGATCCCTGCCCTAAATCTTTTACTTTCTAAATATTTGGATGAAAATGTTTGTCACCTTCTTTGGATGCTCCCATGTTGCTTTTTCTTATTTTAAATGGAGGCAGCTTGATAAGCCTTACTGGATTGAAGAAGAAGGTAAGAATAGATCAATTGTATATAATGATCACCCCTCAAATATCAGAGAAAGCTACCATTATTCATACAGCTTCCTAATGTCCTTTTCAACATACTTCCTGACTCAAAACTTGCATAACAAAATATGTATGTTTGATAGCACTTTGCACAAAAAAATGCATTCTGGAAAATGTTTCTCACTTTACTAAATATTAAAAAACAGGTAAGCTCTGTTTAGTATTTGGATGGGATGCCAACTCAATTTTCAGGATTGCTGGCTACACTGGAAGCATAAAATACAAATCATCATCACCATCATCACCACCACCACCACCACCACCACCACCACCACCACCATCATCATCATCATACAGGAAGAAAGCAGTTCCCAAACTCTTCTGTAACTTTGCCAAGAAAACTGCATGGTTGCAGTTGCTTGAATTAGATTAACTCAAGGTTAGCTTAACATTTTACCAATAATGTGCTCAAACATTAAAATTCTGGGAGTTGAAGTCCACAAGTCATAAAAGGGCCAAGTTTGAAGACCCCTGCATTAAAAGAACCAAAACAGATATGCAACTAAATTTACTTGTCCTCAGTCCCAAAGAATGTCATTAGTAAATTAAAAATTCTAGGAAATCTTTGGTTAGCCTATACATTTGGATACTAGGATGGCCCAACATTAAAAAGAGCAGCCAAGGTTTCAAGAGATGTTCCAGAATCATTTTTTGATGGATGAAATATGCTCAATTCAACCTGTCAGTCAACAATCTGGTAGTGATGTTCTGAACTACTTTAAGTTTCCAAATACTTTCCAAGAGAATTTTCATGTTCTGCCACTCAGATTCTTTCAGTGCAAGATAATTCTACAACTTATAATGTCCTGACAGATTCCAAATAATGACAATATAGGCAGAGTAAAACTATTAAATTCATCCATTTCCCAGTGCCATCACGAATTACTGATGTTTCTCCTCAGCTTACAAAAAAAACCCCCACAGAATTCTTTTGCTCTGATTTCATTTCCCACATAAGATTTGGACTCCTCTAGTGATGGTAAAATTTCATCAAGAGATTGACAGCAGTAAAGGTCAGAACAGTCAAGCCAGAAAGAAAAGCAAAATTAGTCTGAACCAAACTGTAAATCAGATACAAATATGATAATCCAAAATTTCAAAGCAAACATAGAAGGAACAGAAATAGCACAGAATATTATAATAGGAATGATCTTTCAGGAAGGTATTAAAGCTGAAATATAGGTAAGGATGGTCAGAGATTCATGATCTTTGCCTTTTTAGAATATATAAGCTCTTTTCTCTATTGTCTCTAATCTTTTTTTTAAAAAACCAGCAATGGGTTTAATTCAAAACAGTTGTGCTTTGGTAATATAGGAAGTATTCATGCATATTAGTGTGTTCTTGATGATTTTACCCAAACATTTGGCTTTGGTTCTGATCTGATTTATCTGAGGTAGACTGATTTATGACAAGAAAACAGTTTTATTTTTATTATTATTATTATTATTATTATTATTATTATTATTATTATTATTATTATTATTATTATTATTATTATTATTATTATTATTATTATACTGTATACTTCTTGAAGAAACTACTGATTCATGCTCAACTCTGAAGACTTCAGAAATACATCTAGGAAGCATTTTTGTTAATAAATAGAACAGGCATTGTCCCTTTCCAGGACTTTTATTAAACTTTTTTATTTTACCTACAAACATGGAATTCCATGGTAATCTCCCACTCTAGTACTATGCAGCTCTGAACCTGCATAATTTCATAACCGAGAGAAGATGAGTCAGTTGCTGCCACCTGCTGCAGCATATCATATTTCCTTCTTTTATTTTTTTTCCTTTTAAACCAGATATATAACAATCATCATCATCATCATCCATCCCAGTATGGGAAAATATCATGGCTCACTAAGAGCCAACATCCCAGATAGTGAAACAGCAGTACTTGACAGTGGTCAGTTTCAGGAAGGAGCAAATCATCAATCAGGTGGTGTCGTCTGTCAGGCTAGTTTATGCAAGAAAACAGTCATTCTGTAGCAAAAACAAAGAGAGAATAAGTGGAAAGCAGGAGCTTAGTCTGGGAGATCTTATTAATTGAGCACAGCATGCTCAGATTGATAAGGTTACAAAGGCTACTATTTTATAGAGCTTAGAGAAATATTGCTCTTCACCCAGGTCACTTGAGTGAGCTCTCTGGTTTTGTGTATGCAAAGATATCTGGGAACCACTTCCAATAATCATACAGTTCAAAGTACAATTTCTCTATTGAACTCTTTGTGCAAGTGGCAAAATATTGGTCATGCAGTTCAGTTGTTTCAGGACCTTAGACAGATGGGACTAATTCACAAGGGCAACTACATAAGCCTTGACTAAGAAAAAGTGATAAGCAGTGAACCTTTGCTGCCCTTATTAAGGATTATGAAAGAGGCTGGGAGGGAAAAGTGATTTGATAAGACATAATGAGGCTAATATAGTCATACAATAAGACCTGCAAAATATATATCTGAGAAGGAAACACAGAAATCTAGCAGCAGATGAAGCTACAGTATATGAACCAAGAGAGCAATGCCATCTCTTTCACAGATGTTCCCTTGATAATTGAATCCTATTTTAAAGGGTTCTGCCCATATAATTCATTTAAGTGCAATTTAGAGCATTCTATGGGATTAACAAACAAGCCTGTTTGTTCGCAAGTAATGTACTTCCCACAGGGGCAAGCATTACACTTAGGGTATGTTAAACATGCTGTTAGAAGAACCACAAGGCATAAGCTATTGGAGAGAGAGTGAGAACAATTATCTACAATAACACTGCTTGAAAAATGTGTAAAGAGGAAATAGTACCAATATAATCAGGAAACGGAGCAGGGGATGGGGAGGAAAGAATACTCTAAAACATGAGGATGGAGAAGCACCCTGAATTCATCTAATTCATACTTTTAGCCAAACCAGAATATAACTTGTAAATGCTGCCTGCAAACTCAAATACATAATACACATTCCTACAAGTAACAGATGGCTTTATAACTTACATAGAGCTAGATATCCCAGCTTCTCCATCTGCTGATTATAGATAAGTTTGGGGTTTTGTAAAGATAGAGGTCCATGAAGAGATGTTGGTTAAAGGGTAGGGTTTTCAACTTCTCAGCAGCCTCAGGCTAACAATTTAGAATCTTCAAGAAGCTGTAAAAGCCCAGCAAATTGAAGTAGAGAAACATACCAAACAATTAAAAAAACAAACCCTAGTATAAATTTCTGGTTACCCATATTTTCCTTTTCAATAAAAATAAGTAAATAAGCCAAATATTTCTCTCAGAGCAGGTGTATTTGTTTGTTTGCTTGCTTGGTTTTTAAAAAATCGCATTTGTTGTCTTATAATAAGTCTCATTTTTTTTTCTTTGTGCAAGTTATGGAATTGGATATTAAACTTCAGTTTTTATTCATACTTCAGGTTATGTTCAGGAAAACACAGAGTTTTAAAAAATATTGTCAAAACTCTGAAACCTCTCCAGTTTTCGGGAGAATACACTTCATTTGGAGCAATCCAGCATTATTTATCTCATACAGATTTAAGTTAGGGTATAGATGCACGATAGAAACTGGTAAGCTACTACACCAAAACAAGAGACAAGACCAGGATGTGGAAAACCTAGATGGCTTCTGAAAGAGAAGATTTAGGACCTTCAGTCTTCTACCCTCAGGGCCTAAGCAATTTTGATACATATCCATATGGCAAATTATTTATGTTCCCCCATAAAATGTAAATTTCCCAAAAATGTGAAAAAATAAGACCAATGAGGGGGAAAATATTACGTTTTTAATCTAATTTGTAAAATTATGTATACAACAAAAATATATAAATGTATATAATAAGGAAAAATGAGTTTTAAAATTGGGTGTTAATTGTGCACAAAAATTATACAATGTGTGTGTGTGTGTGTGTGTGAACTGCATTTCAATTGGTAAACTAATAAGCTAAAGATATAAGCTGAAGAAAATTAAAAAATAAAAATATAAACAAACCTAACCCAACATTTTCCCCCATTTCTTAAAAAACAACTACTTGCTTGAGGCTGTTATATCAAATTTATAAACATCAGAAGTCTGAAAAGATGATAATTGTAATGAGAGTGAAAGATTAGTTTGCATGATGTTTTCATAAATATTCAACTTATACATTATTTGGGGAGATCTTATTTAAATATTTCTTCCCTGTTGAATCAAACATTGACAACACATGAAGCACACACATTTGAAATAGCTTGAATTCCAAAAGAAAGCAAATAAGACTATTGACATTTATTTTTAATAAACCAATAGTTAGCTTTCTAAGAGTATGATTATAACAGCACCAGTTTTTCTGCAACTAGAATCCATTTTATGTTGTAAATTGCATGTCTCTTTTTAAAAATACTTAATTAAATTTCTACAAAAGATAAAATATAAGAAACAAAAAAAAAAGGAAAAGGAAATAGATAGGGGAAAGTAAAATGCAAAGGAATAAAGAAAAATGAAAAGAACTGCAGAAAAATAGTTTCTGACTCTCTTTGATACAATTACAGCTATAAAATACATTAATGTTTTGATCTAAAATTCAGTAATATCCAACAATTCTATAACCATAAACATTTCTAATGATTAATTCCCAAAATTAATGTAGCATTTCTTTCAGTTTCTAGAAAAATGTCCAAAAGTATTTTCCACATTAAAACAAAATTGTCTTTCTTTAATCAAGATAACTAATTTTGCCATCTCAGCCAGTTCTATTAACTTAATAATCCAATACATTTTGTCTCTGTATGCAGTATAAGATACTCAGCACAGGATTTTGATCCTACCCCTCACTTTTAATGGTGTTTTCCAAATTTATCCTCCTAGTGATTGTTCCTGACCATTTGTCTGACAATCTTGACCATAAATGTCCATTTTATTTTAATGCTTTAATTTTTATTCTGATCTGTGACAATAATAAAAGATTGAATTGTCTATGCCAGTGTTTCTCAACCTTGACAATTTTAAGGCATTGCTGGCTGTGGAATTCTGGGAGTTGAAGTCCACATGCCTTAAAATTGTCAAGGTTGAGAAACACTGGTCTATGCCATCATTATCATCTTAAATGCAAGAGTACCATTACTTCATGAACAAAATCTGACGAGAGAGAAAAAAGTAATGCATATGAGTGTCAAATTAAAAAAAAAAAAATCCTCCACCCTCCACCTCCCAAAAATCTCCAAATACTTTGATAAAAATAAGTGGCACATTTTCATATTTTCAGAAATGCACATGAAACAAAAGATTCAGTTTGGGCTCAGTTCATTTATAGTCACTTTTCCGTCCAGTGGAACATCAAAATGAAGATTCAAGAAGGAACCAACAGTATAAAAGTATATTATAATTGGCAAAACCTGTATCATTTTTAACTTTCTGGAGAGACATTGATTGCTTCCTACAATAACATTCAAAGCAATACAGCACATTCTGTCCCTGAATGAAATTTCTTACAGAAATAATGTACACTGAAATAGAAAGCATCACACTTGAATTCACCTACATTCCAAGCACCACTTTTCTGAAAGGGTCAATCAGATCTATGACAAAAACCCTTTGTGTACACAAAATAGGAAATTACCTGTGTCTTGCATTGAACAACAACAACAACAACAGCAGCAACAAAATAACAGGAACATTGTTTCTCTGATACCACATCATTATGGCATAGAAGTGTTTCTTATCCCTTTTCAGATAAATTATTTAACTGCCAATGCTGCATTGTAATATTCTTTTTATTCTCTCTTTAATAAGGGGATGCTAAGATGGTGACAAGGGGAGGGAGAGAAAAGGCTATGTTTTCACCAAGGCTAATAGCATTTGCTTTGACAGGAGAGTCAATTCATACAAATAAAGTCAAGGTATAGCCACGCAATTTTCAAACTATTTATCCTTGTGGCTTTATAAGGCAATATATAGTAAATCGAGAAAAGTATTAATGTTACCTGCTGTGATCAAGTTAAACAAATGTGGGAAAAGTCAGATTCCAACCTTCAATTCAAGGCTTCTATATTGACATTTACAACTGACTCAATATGTTTTGCTGCTCAAGGTGAAGGGCAGTGTGGTGCACCATTCCCCACTCGGGGAGCTGAATGCTTTTTAGTTCAATGAGAGAATGAAAGGGCACCTTCCTGCTTTGTAAGCAATATATAGGCAATGTGGCCCTCACAACTCCATGAAGTGGAAGACAAACAGCAGGGGTTTCATTACTGTGGCCTTTCTGCATTTTTCAGTTGAGAGAACTCTCTTGTTCCACGTGCACAATCTTTTGTAGCTGTGGATCTCACCTAATCTTTATAGCTAAGCTTATTTTAAGATTTATATAATTTGCTTCAAAATGGTAAAAACTGGACTACCTATGTGTGGCAATTGTGTTGTTGATATTAGTGTGAGAATGCTCTGGAAGCCATGACAATAAGCAACAAACAAGCAATAAAAAATTTAGGGGCTATGTGAGTTGAGGATTCAGGTTTTTTCTCCCTAGTCTAATGTCAGAATCATCCATTTTTGTCTTTTTTTTTTTTTAGGGAATAGCATGAATCATAACTTCTTTACATACATGCCACATTATTGCGTATAAAATTCTGCTTGCTACCAAGACCACTTTGATGTAATTCAAGCACAAGATCCAATCCAAGTTTTAAAAGCAACCCCACCTTCTGCCATGTGCAATTCAGTATTATGTATCTTTACTTATAAATTCCAAGACTGTTCTGTAGGAGCAGCAGAAGTAGAATGCTGAAGTGTTAGAATGGACAGCACTATTTCACTGGTTGAAGTAGATATTTGATGTTCTTGGTTTAACACTCCCTGCAGGGAGAAAAAGATGTTTTGTGCATTTGGGAAGAAATGCTCTAGCCTATTTTATACCACATGGATCTGTTCTTTTTGTCCTTGCAGAGATATATACAGTATATATTCCCCTGTTAACCAAAGGGTAAAAATGGAGGACTGAGATGATATGTGTTTAATCTAAAGATGATTCAAGACATTGTTTTGGGGAAAGAAACAATATTTTCCCCAAGTGTATTGTTTTATATCTATGTGTGGTAGTAAAATGTTAGTGCCTTTCAAGTGTCTAGGATGGCACTCACAGACAAGAACAAATGCCATCAATTTTCCATATCATACCATTGCTGGTCACACAAGGCATGGTACCATGCAGTGAATTGTTTTGGGAAAGGTCTCCTTTAACTGTTGTGGCATATATTTATTGATTAAGTAGGTAAAGTATAGTTCAATTAATCCCCTAAAATATACCTGACAGATAATAGTCATCATAATATTTTCTCTGTAAGTAGGATTTACATGATAATCTTGAAAGCAATATAAATAACAGTAAGAGCAATAGCATTTTATAACATTATCAAAGTGCATATTGCATACAGTATCACTCTTGTTAATTGTGGTGTATTTTTCTTATTCAAACCTAGACTAATGACCTGTAACTTCATTCTGTAAATAAATATTGTATGAAAAACCTATTGAGTGAGAGCAAAAATGTCCATAGCTGTAACCTTACTGATTCTTGGCTTGTGATGTAGATTGTAGACTTTAAAAGTCACAGTCAATGTGGCATACATTTTCCATG
>NW_015386405.1:4273257-4281793 GCF_001527695.2 Protobothrops mucrosquamatus | reverse complement strand
AGAGAGAGAGAGAGAGAGAGAGAGAGAGAGAGAGAGAGAGAGAGAGAGAGAGAAGTTCTAATAGTTGCTTAATGGTTCTTGTTGTATTGCTGTTTTGACACTGGGATGGTATTTGACTGGAATAGTATATAAATGTAATAAATATATGAATAATAATAAGTGATTAAAAGCTAGATCTCAACAGAGACACCCACATTTCAGTTCAGAGCATTGCTTTGAAGTATTACGCACTAATTGTGACAAGCACGAAACAATTATGAAGCCCAATCCTTTTATTTGTTTTTTTAAAAGACAATCTCAATATGCTTTTGAAATTGTTGATTAAATTATCATGGTCTGTAATGGAAGATAGAGTATGTGGGTTCTTTTTTCCTTTGACTTGGACAGAAGAAAATGATTCTCAGGAGCCTACTGCAACAGTCCACTTTGTCATAAGATTATTATAGTTCAAATACACCAGTTATGACTCTGGATCAGAGAGTGTGAAGTCTGTCAAAAGTCTCCTAAATTTCCTTTTGTCTCATATCACATTAATCATATCACAAGCCAAAAGTCAGTAAGGTTACAGCTATAGACATTTTAGCTCTCACTCAATAGGTTTTTCATATGAGTCTGTTTTATTTCTTCTGTCCTTTTCTATGTATTGCCTCCTACTCTCATCTCCCATCAGCTTGCAAATAATTTTATTCCTCATAAATTAATGAATTTTGAAGAACTAAAAGCAACTCTCATTATTTTTATTTTTATTTTTAAATTATACCTGCAAATCACTACATATTTGCATTAAGAAATTGTTAGTTCTAATCCTATATGAGTGCTACTTTGGTGTAGAGGTTAAAGCCAGCTGAGTGATCTTGGATCAGTCACACAACCGTAGGAAGAAGTCAATGTTGAACCACTTTTCAAATCTTGCCAAGAAAACTGCAGGGACTAGTCCACGCAGTTGCCAGGAGTCAACACCAATTCAAAGGAATATATACAAATGTTTGTCATCTTTTTCATTGTAGACATTTCATTACCTAAACTAGGTAACATCATTAATGCAAAAAAAAAAAAATCTGCAAAAAAAACAAAACAAAACAAAACCAAGCTTAGAGAGCCCTGAGGACCCTTATTTCAACCCTGAGCTACAAATATTTGTCATGTATGATTGCTTCACACTAAAATGTGAAAGGTCTCTCATACTGTGACTGTTGACCTAATTATTCTTTATTATTGAAGTTGCAGGTGGGAATGCAAATAAATTTGTCTATTTATTTATCTCATTTTGTTCTTGAGCTCAAGCTGCTCTAGTGTGTGTGGTTCCCCCCCTCCATATTTTCAATATCACCATAATCCTGTGTGGTAAATTAAGTTGAAAGAGAACGGATAAGCCAAGAAATCCCAGAGAGCTTCTGAATCTGAATCAGCCTTGTGCCAGTCCAGTATCTTGGCTCTCTATTTTTGTGTGTGTGTATGTGTGTGTGTGTGTGTGTGTGTTTACAACTTTTAACAAAAAAAAGACAAAGAAATCAAATAAAAAGCAGAAAGTGCAAGAAAAGAAAAAAGTCAAAGAAAATTTAAAAAAGAAAAATCAGATAAAGAAGTGGCTTCTGATATTCCTTACAGCAGTTATAAGTTTAAATACATTTTGACTTCTCTATTTAAATTTTTACATTATCTTTTTCTACTACCGTGTTGCCCCCAAAATAAGACCTATACCAAAAATAGGCCCTAACTTGATTTTTTTGGGGGGTGGGCCTAATATAAGCCCTACGCCAAAAATAAGCCCTAGTTTTGGGGCAAGGCACAAGCCTAAAAATCAAGCTAGGGCAGGGGTGGTGGAACTGCCTGACCCACCCTGCACCCACTTACCTTGCCAGAAGGACCACCACAGCCAGGCTTCCCATGCCCCAACACCTGTTGCTTTGCTGTCTGAGTTCTTCTGTGGTCATTTGAGGCCACTTGGCTGGTTGCGCCGATCGCACTGGTGGCTCTGCTCGTGGGAGGAGACCTCTGGCCTGAAGTTCCATGCAGCCTCCTGACCTGAGAGGCAGCATCAGCCTGAAGCACCATGCAGCCTGCTACCATGAGTGGTGGCACTGGCCTGAAGCACCATGCAGTCCCCTGCCACATGGCACTGGCACTACGTGCCATGTGGCATATGGCTGTAAGCAGCAGCAAGTGGTTGCTGAAGAAGTCAAGCAGTGGTACAACAGGTGTCCAGGTGTGGGAGGCCTGGTTGCAACAGGCCAAGGTAAGACATGCCTCTGCTTGTGGGAGGAGGCCTGAAGTTCCATGCGGCCTCCTGCCATGAGTGGCGGCACCAGCCTAAAGGACCATCCGGCCTCCTGCCATGTGGCACTGGTGCTACGTGCCATGTGGCATCTGTCTGCAAGCGGCAGCAAGTGGCTGCTGAAGAAGTCAAGCAGTGGTGCAAAAGGTGTCCTGGTATGGGAGGCGTGGTTGCGGCAGTCCCAAGGTAAGACAACACCCAAAAATAAGATATGGTGCCTCTTTTGGAGGCAAAAAAAAAAAAAAAAAGACCAGATCTTATTTTCGGGAAACATGATATCTGTCTTGCCTAATCGTGAAAACCACAAGTCATAAGTTCATTTTTTTTCATTTTTATGTAAAAATTTCATAAAAGGCTTCCAGTCAGCATACGAGGCTTCCAGCAGACAACATATTTCCTCTAATCAAATAATTTAATTTATCCATTTTCTATCCACTACCACACTGGCTCTTTTAAAACCCAGAAGACACAATATCACAGAACTAAGGATTTATCTGAAGCAATATTCCTCTGGAGAGTTTCCTGCTTTTCTCATGATCCATGTTTTCAGTGAAACTCAGTTATAGACTGGTTTTAAGATACATTGTTTAAGAAAACTCTAGGAAACATCTGCAAGGGCTTTTTATATACATACAGCTATCAAATGATCAAATAATAATAATAATAATAATAATAATAATAATAATAATAATAATAATAATAATAATAATAATAATAATAATAATAATAATAATAATAATAATAATAATAATAATAATGTTGGAAGGGACCTTGGAAGTCATCTAGTCCAACCCCCTGCTCAGGCAGGAAACCCTATACCATTTTGGACAAATGTCTGTGCAGTTTCTTCTTAAAAACCTCCAGTGTTGGAGCATTCACCGCTTCTGGAGGCAGGTTGTTCCACTGGTTAATTGTTCTAACTGTAGTGGTGAAGTAATTTTTATTTCTGCGTGAAGAAGCTGTTGGTGATCTCTCACCATACAATAGTTTGTTAGGCTTTATTATGATCGATTGGGGATTTTCCTACCCCTATTCCTCTTTCTTTCCAAGAAAACCCCTTTAGAAGGCCATTGAACACAACTGCAATGGTTTGTCTCAGCAATCTGGCCAACTTGAGTTAAATTTTCACGTCTGTGTATTGCTGCAGATAGCAATGCTGCTGTGCCAAAGTTAATCAACTTTTAAAATGCTATTAAGCAAAGATTTAGAGATTTTGAAAAGGAGAATCATTATTTATTACCATTTATTTTTTTTTACTGTTGTCTTCTCTAATTTTAGGAGAGAACAGATGTTTTTCATCATCTTCTTCCCCATAAAATATGTAATTGCTGAGCTGCAATTTGGAACAGAAGACAGCATTCAACAATTCATTATCAAGCTGCTGAATAAAGCTATTTAGAACACATGCAAGAACATATCTCATAAGTTAACATATGTGGCAATCTGCAGGCTAAATCTTCCAGTTTGTAGCACATTCCTCCTGATTATTGTTCTTCGCAATTGTTTGCATCCTTCTTTTTCAGCACCAGCAGCAGTAACATTTTATCGCCTGCCACAACCACTTTGCTTTGCAGTAGCCCAGCTGCAACAACTGCACATAAAAATGTCAGCCCTCTTTTTGTTGAGTTCCTAAAGAAAATGAAGGAACAGTAATAGTGCCTGTTTATTCATCTACTGTAGCAGTTGGCTGTTATGCATCGTCAAAGTTTTCTGAGGAGTGGGGATAGAAATATAAAAGTGTTGTTTTGATTGTGATAAAGCACAATGTGGATGTGAAAGAGCCCAGCTATCATTTAGCTCTGTCACAAGACATATTCATGTCATGTCTAAGAAAATGCAACAGAAAATTACAGGCAAGATAAACAGTAAAAATCCACTGGTTTACGATTGGAAGGAGGAATGAAATCTCAAAGAAGTTGCCTTATGCAGTTGTGAAAATTTTCTATCATTTGAAATTCACTGGCACATGTCTGATGGGCTGAATATGATGGGATTCCATGGGGAAATAGAAGAAAAAAATACACAGTCTAAAATATATATTCAGCTTCCCTACAATCCCAACTTTTGCTAATCTAAATTCAGGATTCTAAACCTTGATTAACTACTTAATCAAGTAGTCCTTGATTAACTACTTAGCTTGGTAGCAACAACCTAGTTTTTGCTACAACCTAGTTTTTGCTACTTTGCTACTTTAACTACTTAGCTTGGTAGCAACAACCTAGTTTGTTGCTACCAATTCCTTAAATTAACTGCTTAATTTTCATTAAACTGACATTGACTTTAATGACAAAACTGTGGGGGGGTGTTTGCATATAATACTGTAAGAAACTAGTTTTTTTTTTCTAAAATGAAATGATCCTTAAGACTAATAATCAAGTATAGCTTTTCTGATAAACTGGAGCAGTCCTGACAGGGAAGAAGACAAAGTGACTTGCTCCTCACATGTAACCCATATGTAACCTCACATGTAACCCAGGGCCCAGTGCTCTTCAACATCTTCATCAACGATTTGGACGAGGGGATAGATGGGGAAATCATCAAATTTGCAGACGACACCAAGCTGGCAGCAATAGCCAACACTCCAGAAGGCAGGCTTAAGATACAGAAGAATCTGGAGAGACTTGAACACTGGGCGCTATCTAACAAAATGAAATTCAATGGTGAAAAAAGTAAGGTTCTACATTTACGCAAGAAGAACCAACTGCACAGATACAGTATAGGCGGTACTTTGCTCAATAGTAGTAACTGTGAGAGGGATCTCGGAGTCCTAGTGGACAATCACTTAAATATGAGCCAGCAGCTGCCAAAAAGGCCAACACAGTGCTAGGCTGCATTAACAGAGGGATAGAATCAAGATAATGTGAAGTGTTAATACTACTTTACAATGCCTTGGTAAGGCCACACTTGGAATACTGCATCCAGTTTTGGTCACTGCAATGTAAAAAAGATGTTGAGATTCTAGAAAGAGTACAGAGAAGAGCAACAAAGATGATTAGGGGACTGGAGGCCAAAGCATATAAGGAAAGGCTGCTGGAATTGGGTATGTCTAGTTTAACGAAGAGAAGGACGGGGGGGACATGATAGCAGTGTTCCAATATCTCAGGGGCTGCCACAAAGAAGAGGGAGTCAAGCTATTTTCCAAAGCGCCTGAAAGTAGGATAAGAAGCAACGGATGGAAACTAATCGAGGAGAGAAGCAACCTAGAACTAAGGAGAAACTTTCTGACAGTTAGAATAATTAACCAGTGGAACAACCTGCCTCCAGAAGCGGTAAATGCTCCAACACTGGAAGTTTTTAAGAAGAGACTGCACAGCCATTTGTCCAAAATGGTATAGGGTTTCCTGCCTGAGCAGGGGGTTGGACTAGGTCCAACCTCCAAGGTCCCTTCCAACTTTATTATTATTATTATTATTATTATTATTATTATTATTATTATTATTATTATTGTTGTTGTTGTTGTTGTTGTTGTTGTTGTTGTTGTTAACCTAGATTTGTATGTGAAGTGCACAGCCCCAGATGTCTTTCTGCATCTTCTTCCAACATCTTCAAAATCAAATTGTTGAAATTGAAAGGTTATAACCAATGAATTTTCAATAATAGTGATAATTTTCAGCAATTTCTTGGTGGTGATGGAGAATGATTAAAATATGTTATTTCTTTGATTAGGCTCAGGATATCTAAATAACAAGCAAGGAAGGGAGGGAGGACCCCTGCTCTGCATGATGTCATCAACCAACTTTCTGTGATTCCTACTTGTCAAAAGTAAAATTAAAAAGATCAGGTATTTAGATAGTGGATGTTAACCGTCCTTTACCTAATTTCATGTGTAAAATATTTTGTTCATTTTTGTTTTGTTTTGTTTTATTGAGGTCTGCAGAAGGGTTTTATATAATAAACTAGGGGTTGAATTTCAGTTTGGAAAATTGATGTGGTCAAAGTACAAATGAGCATCCCCATCATAAAAGCTACTTGTTTTCATAGGATGAATCCCACATCCCTCCTTTTTTTCCACATATCCAGTCTTAAAACTTCAGCTATGCTTTTCACTATTCATTGGAACAAAAGCTAAAACTGAATAGCT
Source organism: Protobothrops mucrosquamatus (assembly GCF_001527695.2). Lineage (NCBI taxonomy): Eukaryota > Metazoa > Chordata > Lepidosauria > Squamata > Viperidae > Protobothrops > Protobothrops mucrosquamatus. The sequence continues at coordinate 4,275,437 of NW_015386405.1, read as the reverse complement.
CCTATGCTGTGAAAAACAACATATGTTCTGAGCCTTAAAACATAGAACCCCTCTGAAGGCAACTATCTTCAATTTCTCTGCTTGAGCTATAATACTCTTCTTGTTTTATTGAGTTCTATTTGAAACGGTTCGAGAAAACAATTCACTCATTTATTTTCCCACCTTGCATTTTGTTAGAGAAATCAAGAAATGCAGAGGTGGTACTATCTCTTTTATGCAGCATACCCACACAAAGCTGGGAAATGTTTCAATATCCCCCCCCGGCTCAAAAAACAAAATAGGGGGCACTCAAATACTGACTGAAACTCACTGCCAGCCTTTTAGCTTAATTCAGGCTTTCACTTCCAACATTTTTTTAAGTTGCCTGCAAGATCTCTTACATCTAATTAAGCAGCATCGAGTCAAAGAGAAATTGTATCTTTTGCTAGCCAGAGGCAGGCTAATTGTACAGGCTTTGCTTCAAGACATGAAAGAGTTGACTTTGTCCTCGGTATGCCTCGGATGAACCTGAGCAAAAGAGTCCTTGTTATCCTCTCTAGTTGTTCACATCCAACTGCACAATCTGCGACCCCGAACAAGAGCAACAACAACACTCAATTAGAATTTTCCTTGGCAGTGAATTGACTAATTGCCAAAGAGTGCTCACCAACTGCTCAAAGATATGCCATTCAACTTATTTCCAGAGATACCTTTTTAAATGCTAGATTTTTTTCTTTTAAAGTCCTCTGGGTATCATAAGGGGAGGGATAGGGGGGGGACATGAGGGAAGTGACAAAAATAGTGTTTGAATGTTTTCTCCCTGATTGCTGCCATAGATCTGGCTTTGAATAACCCCCACAGGGAGAGCACAGTGATTGTGGAGTAGCTGAAAGAAGATAACCTCCCCAATAAGGTATGTGAAGAGTGTACTCGGCTATCTAACACAGTGGCACAAAGTTTCATCTTGTTCTGATACAAAGATCTATCCAATGGGAAATGTAATTTTAGAAATGAATCGTAGGGGGCTATCAGATTTTAAAGATATCTCCCCTCTTCCCAATAGTTTTATTTCCCTTAGAAAGAATCTGACAGGCACTTTTTAAAAAGTGTATTTTTCTTGGTGTTTTGAAAGGTTATCTTTTAGCTTGATTTTAGGTTCTGTGAAACACTGATAACAACCTGCCAGAGCTGATGAATTTGCACTGGTTTTTTTTTTTGTAGAGTCAAGGGGAAAGAAAGATTAGGGTTTTTCTTATATCATGTTTTTTCACATGAAATTACCTGGGAGGGAACAATCTTTATAATAAGCATTTGGAATAGTAAAAGATCCCTTAATGACCAAAACTTTAATAATACAAAACCTCTAGCACCATGCATACATTCAGTAGGGTTAACACCAGAATTACATGGAAGTCAGTGTGATATAAGGATTAAAGTGTTGAAATAGGACTAGAGAGATCTAGCCATGGAAGTTCATTGCATGATTTGAGGGCCGGTTATGCTCTTATATAATCTACCTCACCTCCAACATGAATGGATTCTGAGTACTCATTGATAAACATGTTTGGCATGCATAAATCTTCTATAAAAAAAATTCTCTTCTGTAGAATCAGAGGAAATGCTTTTCATTACCCAATTCCATAACAGTTTGGCTAAGTCCAAGGCAAGTCTGACTTCTACAAAGTCTTTAGATTCCTCAGTTTTGATCTTCTGAATTAAAGTTCTCATATTGGGTTGAGTAGAAGCATGTGAGAATAAGCATAATATTATTCATGACTAATGAAGAAATTTTAAGAAGATGTGAGCCCAAAGACATCCAGTTTTTCCAAAACACTTTTTTGGAAATGTCTTGAAATAATTTAAGTTGTTGATAACCTGTGATACAGAACAAATATTCTGATTGTTGTGGTCCACTACACTGGAATACTGGCAGCACTGAATTATTGAACTTCAAGTTAGTGACAAACTATACCAGATCCAGACTGTATACTTCTTATACTAAACCTGGCTCCCTGCTATGTATCAACAGCCCTGCCTGAACTGGCTGACGTGATAGCCGGGGTGGCGGTTGGAACCCCCAGACTTATGGTCTTGGGGGATTTCAACCTGCCATCAGTGGGTGAGACGTCGGCGGCAGCTCAGGAGTTCTTGGCTTCCATGACGGCCTTGGACTTGACCCAATTAATTCAGGCCCCCACTCA
>NW_015386405.1:4268107-4271356 GCF_001527695.2 Protobothrops mucrosquamatus | reverse complement strand
GTTTTTAAAAAGTAATTTTAATGGGAATACAGCAATCAATATTTGGCTTTTAATTAGGTTTTAGTGGGGTTATTTTGTGTATTTTTGTATGACTTTTTGTATCTTGTATATTGTATTTGTGTTTTTAATATGCTGTGAACCGCCCTGAGTCCTACGGGAGAAGGGCGGTATACAAATTAAATTAACCTTAACCTAACCTGTGAGCAATCTGAAGTAAAATTGCTGGTAGTTGATTTTCTTCTATCACTGCAAATGAAAAGAAAGAATTATGTGGATCAGACTATTTACACCTGATTAAATATGAGTGAGGCATTTCAAAATTAATACAAATAGCATTGCACGATATTTGTGTTGTTGTTTTTTAAATGCATTTTTCATAATGCCTAATACCTATGCTGAATCTCATATATAGGTTTTGTCCACTACCAGTGGTCCTATTATTCCTGAAAAAAAACCAAAACAAAACATTTTTCCAGTGTTATACCGGGGCTCAGATAAAACTTTGTTCACTTTTATCAATCCTTGTATTCCTTTTCCATTAGTCTTATTTCAAAGTGATGCTGTCTGCTTGTTTTAAATCATTTTGTCAGAATGTTTTCTTTTTTCCCCCTAGGCTGTTCAGTTCAGAAAGATGCTAAGCACTTGTCAAAGGGACAGAAAGGAGTTACGGGGTGAAGTTGCTATTATTTAACTGGATGACTTTTCTGGGCAAAATTGATGATAATTGCTGCCCAGTATTACTACAGCTTGCTAAAAATGTCTTTGCTTTTAAATTGTGTTTTTCTGCTATTTTGATGGATCTGCCACAGCAGGACTGTGTACCTTTTCTTAGAGCAAATGGAGATAAAGGCTTTTCTGGGTATTTTATAATCTTTTCTGTCATTTTTTAATGCATGTCCCTTTCATAAAGAATGTAATTTTGATTTCTTTTTCTTTTTTCTTTTTCTTCCATAACTTCACTTTTTATAAGTTTCTTCCTCAGGTATAGACTGGGGCCTCTGGGTCTCTGAGAATGTTGTAACAAGCATGTTATAACAACCATGCATGTTATAACAAGTATCACATCATTTCTACACAAGATCTTCAGAAACAGCAATCCACAGATCTATGGGTTCAGCAGCTTTCTCCTTTTTTTGGCACTAAATTATCCATGCCAGGAGTGAGTGGACCAGCTCCATTTAACCATCTACTTTGGGAGGGTGATTTTCACTCTTACAGTTCGTATTGATTGTTTAGAATCAAAATTATAAACTGATATTTAATAATAATACCAATAAAGCAGAATATTTGTAGTTCAGGGTTGAAGGACCCTAATTTAATAACAATACATATATAGAGAATAATTAATCAGGTTATTGCTGTTGGTAGAAGAATGGCGTGATGGCCTAGAGGTGACGACTCTCACTTCCCATTCAGAAGGTTGAGAGCTCAATCCTAGGCAGCGACAGGTGTTTCTCTATCTGGGCACAAAGGGAAAATATCTGCTGTGAACTTCATGGGAGTGTCACAAAGGGCAACTGGCCAATAAATGCTCAGCTCCATCTCCCCCAACCCCACCCTAAAGCAAGGTATTACAGGATCATAAAAAGAAAAAAAAAACAGGTGGAAGAAGGTGATTACATTTATTTTCTGAATTGAATAAGTTGTCTTTTCTATCTTCCTTAAGATTTTTTTTAATAGTTATGTGGCCATAAGGCCATTTCAGGAAGTATCAGGGAGTATTTTGACAAAAAAAACACCCAGATCTGCTATAAACATATTGGGATTTTAAAATCTGGGGAAAAAATGTTGGCCATTTTGTACATTTTAGAAAGTAAGTCTATTCTCATCCATTTCCCTCATGTTCCATGCTCCCCTGTTCTCCCTCATCCTCCCTCCCCCCACAGGTCCACAGCCCAGTATGGGTGAACATTAACTAGAGTTTGGAGTTTCTTCTAGATAAAATGCATCATTCCATGAACCAGGTAGCAGTGAAATACTGTATCACATTTAGTAATTTTAGTCCCATTCCTAGGATCTATGAAGGAAATCATTATATCAATATTCACTTTTATCTGTCTCCTGTTTCCATGATTATCAAGCATGTGGCTTCCACAAAAGAGAAAAAAATATGATGCAGGTCAAAGAGATGGGTATCAGCTACATGGAAGGAAGGAAGGAAGGAAGGAAGGAAGGAAGGAAGGAAGGAAGGAAGGAAGGAAGGAAGGAAGGAACTAAGTAAATGGTAAAGCTATGGCAGAGAACTATCTTAGCTTATAAACATGAATAAATCACTGTAAATGTAGTCCAGTTTACTGTCCATAGTAATAAAGCAGCATTCTAATACATTATTTTCACAATACTTTTTAATCTTAAAAAACCCTCACCCATTCATTTCCATTGCTTTTGTATGCAATGTCTTCGATTAATAGACAGCTTTCAAGATAGACTCTCCCAAAAAATCTCCTTTCATGCACATTTCCCAGATACAATTATTTCTTTACATAATTTGCCATGATGTGGGTTTTTAGTCATACATTTCCTCCAGTATAAATTATTTCTCATTCTTCCATACCTATTTTAAATTTAACTATCCCTGTGTGTATGCAACTGCCAAAAACATGTCCTTTTACATGAAATTCTTTTTATGAAAAATGTGAAAGGCTTGCCTCATTTCGCCCTCTCTTTTTTGTACCAGAAAAAGGCATTATTTGAAATCAAAATTAAACATCCTCCCACTATATGACTGAATTTCCAATCTTGCAAGTTGTTATTTTGAAATAAACCTAGAGAAGGCAGAAAAAAATACCAATTTCTGAATGGAATACTTAATCATCAGAATTTTTTATGGGGCCATAGGAAAAGATAATTGATTGCTGGGAAGCAATGGGTTTTAATTGGGCCATTGTAGTTGGCACAAAATTATTCCCATCTGTTTAAATTGCTCTGAAGCACTATTTGTGTTGATGCTTTGTTATATTTTTAGTTGCAATCCTTTAATAACAGCAAGCCAGATTGTTGACAGTGCAAAATCTTTTTTCTTTTCTATGAACACTACACTCTTATATTAACAACGATGCCCTTGACGTGATGGCCCGCTGCCTGGAGGCCGTACGGGTCTGGATGGGGAGGAACAGACTCAGGCTCAACCCTTCCAAGACCGAGTGGCTGTGGTTGCCGGCGTCTCGGTATGGTCAGCTGACGCCATCGCTGACTATAGGGGGCGAATCTTTGGCCCCCTCAGAGAGGGCACGCAACTTGGGAGTCCTC
>NW_015386405.1:4159367-4264529 GCF_001527695.2 Protobothrops mucrosquamatus | reverse complement strand
CCGGATCTCCCCTCCTTCCGCCGCGCCCTTAAGACCTGGTTGTTCCAGCGGGCAGGACTGGCCTAGGGGTATTTTAAATTGGTTTTAGCCAAATTTTAGTAGAAGCGGCCGATTATATATTTATTTTTAATGATTTTTTAAAATTTCTATTGTATTGTATTAAATTGTTTTAACTGGCTGTAAGCCGCCCTGAGTCCTATGGGAGAAGGGCGGGGTATAAATTTAATAAAATGAAAAAATAAAATGAAATGAAATCAAGACACTTTGCACACCCTTTGCTCAATTTTGGAAGCTTTAGGACAACTGGAGAGATAGTGCTGGATATCACTGTTTTTTCAGTTTACACATTTCCTGAAGTAGCCAGGGAAGACAGTAATGTTTGCTATGAATCAGCTAGCTCACCCAAGCTGCTGAAGTGGTGTGAAGTGTCTATGGGAACACTGACAGCTTTGTAGTGGGAATCTTTATATGTCAGATGACCCCCCCGCCCCCCCAAAAAAGTGAAAGTAGACCAAGCAAAGCATAGAGGATCAGTGTCAAGAAGAAGAGAGTTTCTGAATTATTCTGGACTAGTAGCAATATCCTCATGTATTTGTTTGTTTCTGTCAAAAGCCCCCTCTTCAACTCGATACCATGATATTTGGAACATAATAGATTCAAATGCAGATGCAGCCAGAAAAAACAACAGTGTAATCCTTGGTTACACTGCAAGTAAGCAGGGCAGGTTGCTTCTTAATTTACATAGGTAAATGCTGCTGACTGCCAATAAACATTCAGGTACAAAGCAAAGATGTCTTATGTATAATGTCATCCCATCCCAATATATAAATCCAACTGTTATTCAGTGATCGGGCTCAAAAAAAACCCCACTCATCATTGTTTTCCCCATGGGGAAAATGTGTATGGAATTAAGGAATGTTCTCAAATAGAGAGACATGACAATTTTAAAATACAAAATTCAATGCACATGATGAAAACATGAAGGGTTTGCAAGAACAAAAATATAAGTTATAGTGCTGGTGTAAACTGGATTTAGTTTATTGATCTTTGTTTTCCTAATTTCTTGATTTTATTTCTTTTACTTCTGACTGTCTTTGTTCATACTGCATAATACTACTTACCTTAAAAGGGAATATGGAAGTATATACATATGTATTTATATATGGAGAATGGTATTTTTCACATAAGGTGCATTACAGAAAAATCCTATTATAATGTTGAAATGTTCGTAATTATTTAAATATGGGATTCTGTAGCATTATAGTTGTATTTAATTCAGGATGCAATTATATCTAAGCATAATACAAGATTTTTTCTTTGGTTGGCTTGCTCCATAGCAACATCTTCAGGAGGATGGACCAGAAACTGGAATTCCTTGTTTCAGTATAATACTTTAACTACTACATCTCACTGATTTTTTTTAATCATTCAGAGATAATTTGAATGGCCTCTGCAGTAGATTTCAAAAAATGGGGCATCACAATAAATAGGAAAACGTTTGGATCAATAGAAGACTCCTGAGAATTTTAAAGCTTTACACATCCAAATTAATTCCTTGAATTGGGCTTAGTGAAAAATAAACATCTTGGGCACCTCTCTTAAGTATTGGTTTAATGTAATTTAATGCTGCCAGTTGAAGTGGTGCTATAAACCTGCTTATTTTCTGTGATTTATTTATCTCCAATAAGAGGAAGCAAACATATTTTGAGGTATTATTCCCACTAAGCCATACAATCTTATCCATGAACTGGGTCAATTGGAAAATGTTATCATTGAAGATTTGCAAGGTAAAAATAATTTTTATCTTTAGAATGGTAATCCAAAATTTGAAGAAGATAATCAATTCTTAGTTTATAGTCATTCAAAGTAACAATTATATATGAATCAACTGAAGACTAGTTACTCACACAAAGCTTACATAACAAGATGCAGAAAAAAATTCTATAAATACAGAGTTACATGGAAGGATCCTAAAAATATCATATTCAGTTGTAAGGGATGAGTGGAATTAAAGGAACAATATTGTTGTCCCTATTGTTACTATGTTTGACTTCGTGGTCAACATATAAGCAAAATATATTGAGAAGGACAGGGAGACAGTTATGAAGTAAGAATGCACAGCAGGTGATAAGAAGAAGACTAAAGAAATAATAAATTTTGAGAAATGAAGTATGGGTTAAGGGCAACTAGTCTAAAGCCAGCTTATGTTATGAATTAACTTTTTAACCAGTTTAATGCATCAACTGGTTATTATACTATTTTACTTATTAATTTTGGAGGGAGGGAGGGAGAGAGAGGGAGAGGGAGAGAGAGAGAGAGAGAGAGAGAGAGAGAGAGAGAGAGAGAGAGAGAGAGAGAGAGAGAGAGAGAGAGAGAGAGAGAGAGAGAGAGAGATGTTTGAACAGACAGATGGACTATAGACAGAAACATATTAAGCATTTTACTTGTGCTAGAGAGAATAAAACTTTGCTGCACTCATTTTAGTTTGTTTCACTGACTCCAGGTCAAACAATTTCAAGTGACATATTCAACTTAAAAGCAAGCTTTCTGAAAATTTGTTCAGTCTGTCATAAGTATTATGTCAAGGTGGCAAATAATTTAAAGTCTTTTTTTAGATTAAACATCTTTGACCCATTATTAATCCTTATCAGAACTAAAAATCTTATATTTTCATTTGCCCAATGTATTGTCTGGAGGTAATCATCCCAACTCATCTAGAAAGCATAGATTGGGAATGGCAAGCACTAATTCTAGATTATCTTCTTTTACTGTTATTACTGTATATCATTACTATTAGTCTACAGATATCTACTGCCTTTTGAAGAATTATTTTTGTAGATATATCTTCACTATTGTTTAAACAGTTTATTGGAAAGCCAGTTCTTACTAGTTATAGGTATCTGCTAAAGTTACTAATGCCTTTCCCAGTGCTAACACGAAGAGCTGACACTTTGTATAACAACCTCTTAATATATGAAAGATACATTTTAGTAGTGACAACATGGAAAAACAACCAATCTACTGCAACATATTCCTATGCAGGTAGGTTAGCAGGAACCTGCTTCTGATAATTACATGCTGATCTATTTGAACATTTGAAAGTTTTCGTACTCTTTTCCCCTTAGGAGCCAAAGATGAAGTCTATGAAATGAATAACAATAAGATCTCTTTGCTTGGAAATACACTGTATGCTCCATTTCAACACAAAACAAAATACTCAAAAACAACAATTTAAAAATTCAGCTTTCAGCTAAAATAACCATAATTCATTACATATACATTGAACAAAAGAATTAGGTATTAAATTGGCAGTTTCTTATTAATTTCTCTTATTGTAAAACCAACCCAAATTCACAATTACTTGTGAAACATGGATTGTAGCAAGAAAAAAAATATAGTTTCATCAGAGAAGGATGAGGGGGGACATGATAGCAGTGTTCCAATATCTCAGGGGCTGCCACAAAGAAGAGGGAGTCAAGCTATTCTCCAAGGCGCCTGAAGGCAGGACAAGAAGCAACGGGTGGAAACTAATCAAGGAGAGAAGCAACCTAGAACTAAGGAGAAACTTCCTGACAGTTAGAATAATTAACCAGTGGAACAACCTGCCTCCAGAAGCAGTGAATGCTCCAACACTGGAAGTTTTTAAGAAGAAACTGGACAGCCATCTGTCCGAAATGGTGTAGGGTTTCCTGCCTGCCTGAGCAGGGGGTTGGACTCGATGACCTCCAAGGTCCCTTCCAACTTTATTATTATTATTATTATTATTATTATTATTATTATTATTATTATTATTATTATTATTATTACTATTATTCCTTTTGACTTAAACATTAGTGAGATACTGATGAAGACAAAGCAGCCATTCTAATTCTTTTTCTGTTTGCAGTCCTTTCTAAGTATCTTTAATAATGATTTCTTCTATTACAATCTAAAAATGATATCACTTACTGTGTATGGTTCAAAAGAAACCTCTTTATATCATGTAAAGAAGCATCTGAGGACATACTTTCTCATCTCAATTAATGTAAACTCTCTTCTGCACATGTAAAAGCTAATTACAAGGCAGCATAAGAAGTTAGATGTGAAATAAATAATATCACTGACTCTTGTTTTCCCAGCATGACTTAGTTTAAAACACTTAAAACTATGAATAAGTGAAGAAGGTTCTTTATAATACTCTAGAGAAGCATAAAAAAGCTGTTAATAAAACTACTTCTCTGAACTATTTTTTTAAAAAAGTAAGACAAATACAACTGACATCTAAATCCTAAAATCAGAGCTGATATCTTTTTTGTCCACATATAATTAAGATGTATGAATATGTGTGTTTATTGCAATATTTATTATTATATTCAGATATACATTTTTTATCTGACAAGAAAACAGAATCAGAGGTAGGATAATTTCTAGGAGAAGCTAGGGTGGCCAAAAACTAACAATATATCCAATGGAAGAGACAACTTTTGACTTCTTAGTGGTGATGTGCTGATATCTATAGAAACAATGAGCCTGAAATATATTGTCATTTTTGTAAATTTTCTGGAGAACTCGAAGAAACTATGTACAAGTTCTGTATTTTTGCTACTTTTCTGTCAAAAAAAGAGAAACTGCCAAAGAATCATGTTACCGTTTGACTCTTGTAATCAAATTTGGTGACAGATCCTGGAGTTCAAAATAAATGGAGTTGTTCCCAAACAGTTATTGATATGTATACCTGCAAAACTGACTTCTCTGTAGTTTATTGTATTGGGAACATTTTGCACTATTATACTAATTTTTCCCCCTGAACTTTATAAGTCCCTTGAATAGGGGCTCCCAATTCCTTTTTTGTTGTTGTTGTTGACTTTAATCTTTAATGTTAATGTAAAGGCTTGCTATATGAAATTCCAAGAGTTGTCTCAGATTCATTTAGCATCTAAGGATGTTCCTTACCTCATTATCTTAACATAATTTTCACCCTACTCTATACCTATCCCATAAGATTTCATCATCAAAGCCCTATTTTTCCTGTATCTTCAAAAGGAAAGAGGAGAGGAGAGGAGAGGAGAGGAGAGGTATTGAACAAATTTGATGATGGTCTGGCCAAATCATGATTTCTTTAAAAACTATTGAAGAAACTCTGGGCATTAGAAGGATATTAATTTTTCAAGAAACATTCAGCCAAAATGGAACGGATTAAAAAAATGACAATGAAGATAATTAGAGATCCAGGAACTAGGTCCCATTAAGAGAAACTGAATGTTCAACCACTGTGAATGTTCAACCACAGGAATCTTTCTTCAGCAGTGAAGGAAGCTATGATAACACTCTTCACATACTTACAAAACATGAAACACAAAAGGTCAACATCTATTCTCTATCATCCCAGAATAATAGATTTAAGTTATCAAAAAGCAGTTCAACAGTAGAACCAATTACCCAGAAAAGTAGTTGGCTTTTCTTCACTGGATGTATTCAGGCATAGACCAGGGAGCCATCTTTTGTGGATACTTTAATTTGGATCTCTAAGCAGAGCAGGGGATCATTCTTTAATTCTATAATTCTGTATCATGGACTATGCTGGAGGTATTTGACCTGGAGATCACACAAAGACAACAATAGGTATCACAAATAGCAAGAAAACTGTTTTCTCTTTCCTTTTGATATTGACCTCTCCCAGCTTTTAGAATCATTGTAATCACCATTCTGCTAGCTTTCCTACCAAGTACACCTTAGTGTAAAAATTAATAAGAGTTTTACAGCTTAGTTAAACTATATTTTAGATCAACATTCAGAGCATATGAACATACCCTTTGAGGGGAAAAAATCTCCAATCATTTTAATTAAAGTTTTTACTGAGGTGGCTTTTGCTGACACCACACTAATGAGAACTGCTCTATTTTGTTTTCCAAGGAAATTGAATTTTCAGCCATTTAATTTGTCCTGATCTTTTTTTATTCCTAGTGTTTTCTTCAAGATTTAGTCAGGTTTTCTTAAAGAAATAGAAGTTGTCTAGAAGTTTATCTTTATGTATTTATATGTTTATCTGCGCTTGTCCTCTTTGTAGTTCAAGTTTATCCCCTAGCTTTATTTAATGGATTATATTAGTATTTTCTTTACAAAACACATTTTGTTCAAAAATACAATGCATCTGTATTCTGGAAATGAAGCATTACTTGAACATGTAGCAAAAAGTTTACTCTAGTTTCTGTACAGACTTTACTTTTAGTCAGCTCAGTCAAAAATGGAATATTTATTAATGGGCAAATGGGAAAATCTTTAAAAGCTAAAACATTTGTAATAGCTTTATTGGTGGTTGCAACACTTTTGTAGCACTAAAAAAAATCTTTATTTTGAAAGGCTGTTTAATTTTGTCCCTGCTTAAAAAAGGAAGAAGAGGACAATTCTTTCATATACATCTATGAGGTGATAAAAAAGATTTGTGTGGGGGTGGGTTGGGTGGGGTAGTGGCTTGTCTTTACAGTCAAAAAAATCTGTCTGTAAATGTATAGTTTCCCATCCCTCAATTAAATTTCAAAGATAGATGCCATAAAGGAACACTTCACATGATGTCTAATTTATTTCTTAGATTTATATCCTGCCTTTGGTTTAAAGAGCTCAAAATGACATATAGTGTTTCCTTTTTTATTTTTCTTCACAGTAAAAACCCTGTGGAGTAGGGTGGGCTAAGAAAAAAATACTTATCCCAATCATCTGGTGAGCTTCCATTTTAGAAGATGGTCTAAAACCTGGGCCTCCCAGCTATAATCCAGTATCCTAATCATCAGTAAGCAGATCAGCTGAAGCATGAAGAAGAGATATATCAAAACACAACAAAATCAGCAGTAGAATATGCTGTGCTATCTGCTATCATTAGAGAATAACATTATATTGGAAAGTCTAATAAAATAAATATGAGATCTTTCTGAAAATGAGGTGGAAAACAGAAGTGTCTTCTACTGGGAAAGACTATTTTCAGAATATAGTAATTTAGATTTTGGCACAATATCAAGATATTGACTTTGTGTGCCATCCATGTTCCCATTTGATGATGTACAGAGCACAAAACTAAAAAGTATAGTAATAAGAGTTCTGGTAGAACAAAGAAAGAAACCTTGGAACAGGATTGGAAAAGAAAATTTTCACTATGAATTTGCAAGCATGCTTAGTCAATTTGGGTTGTCCACAGTGGTTGTCAAAATCATCAAGATTTCAGCCACAACATCACAGTGCAATCAAAGCTCCACCTGCTTTTTATGGGAAGAGATTTCATTGCATCATCAAGGCCACAACCTTGATGTTTTTATCACACCCTGGAGACAACCCATTATCTTCCAAGTCTACTCAGTCATTTTTCAGAATGTTGTGATCTTGTTCACAATTAAAAGAAAAAAAAGTAAAATGCATATATTAAGGGACATTCAGCATCCCAATGGATTAACCTAAAGGTCTTCGAGAGCAGATTTTACTCTGCTTGTTAGTTTCCACAATACACAATCAGGACTTTTTCCCCACTCAAATATTCAACTTGCCTCAACATTATTATGATTTAGGAAAGCAATCAAATCCTGGACACTTCAATTGGTTATTGAGTGGGAGTTGATTTGAAGCCAGTACCTTCTCTGCATATAGAGGTACAATTATATAGGTTTGATGATATTTCACAAAATAATATATTATTATGTAACATTATTCATCATCTGGCTATTTTTTGCTTTTAAAATTACATATAGAGGTATTATTTGCCACTCAGGTCACTAATGATTAAAACAGCATCAAAACCTAAAGAAGAAGAAAAAAACTATTCATGAATATACTGTAAGACAGAATGCAGTTAAATATTAACAAGAGTAATCACAGTTGACTATCTCACTGATAGAACCTTCTAATTTTAAAGCTTGTCCTACAAAAGAAGTAGCATCAACACCAACAGCTTTTAAAATATCTAGTAGTGGACTGAATACCAAAGACTATAAATCATTAACTTTTCTGTTTTCTATCACGAGTCACACAAAAAAATTAAAAAGCAAAAAATAATTATCAATCTCCTAGAGAACCAAATTCTCTTGCTTTGCCAGCTACAGCTTGTTCCATTACCCTTGATAAAACAGCAAAAACATGTATTTTGATTACTGTCTTTTCTTAGTTGATACAAAGCAAAGATTTAAAAGGCTTTTTTTTCCTGCTAAATCCATTATTTTAGTATTTTCCTTACTGTCACTCACGTCTTGCCTCTGGAACCAATTCCTCTCTATAATTTGTCTACAATGTTAAAGCATTTGTGAAATTTCTATTCTATTCTATGGTCTGATGGTCTGTTTTTTATAAGTCAAATCTGGAAGATTAGTCAAGTTTATTTGCTACTATGAAACAATAAAGACTAACACATTCATGTTCAGCTTTCACAAGCAAAAAATGTACAGTGTGAAGTAAAAAACAAGACAACAAATTATACATAGCGTATAATTACATAGTTAAAAAGAACTAGACACATTGAGTCATGAATCATGGGTTCATTTTCATGATTTCTTTTCTAATACTGTGATAATTAAAGGATAAAGGATATCTAAGCATAAAGTTTTAGGCATTTCATTATCCAGGTGTTGCACGGCACAACTCTTATCCTTAAATAAACAGACTTGGAAAATAATAGAAATTTCTATACAATTACGGTCCTAGAAGAATTACTAGAACCTCACATGCAGCTTTACTTGTTGTGTTTGTTTATCCCTTGGATTAGAGCTACATTTTTTTCTTAATGCTTTTATGTACTTCAAGTCTCAAGAATGCAAATGGAGGCAAGTCAGAAGCCCAATCCCACCTGGCTAAGGCCTTCTTAACAAAGAGACTATTTAAGAGACAGGTGGTTGTTCAGGAGAAATATTTACAATTAATGTTCCAGCAGATGATCAGGAAGAAAGCAGACTCAAAGAACCAGAACAACACTGTGAGTTGATAAATTTTTTAATTGCTACTCCCATATTTACAAGAATCTTGCCAGACCAAATGCACATCAACAACTAGATAAGCACTTCAGGGATGGGTGAGGGAGTCAAGTCTCCATCACTTCCTTCCCTGCAGGGATTCCAAGCCAACCAATCTCTTAACTCCATCTTGATTTAATGAATCAAGTTCTTGTTTTGTTTTGTTTTTAACAAAGAACTTTTCCAGAATTATATAATCCTAAACAATATAAAAGAGGAAAAAAATGAAATCAGTAATAGCTAGATTGCTTTGTTTGGATGGAAAAAAAATGTTTTTGATATAAGGCAGAAGAAATTTCTGAAACATGTGTTCCCTTAATAGTTCTTTTTCTTTAATCAATTAAGTCTTCCCTCCCCAGTTTCACAGTATTAGTAACACCTATCTGGCACATGCTCAACTCTTCCCACCCACCCCCCATCCTACCTCGATACCTGTCCCCTAAGGAGAAAATATGAATTCAGGGATTCCTTGGGTAAAAAATGTCAAGTATTATCCTCCAGATTCATCAGGCCTCTTTTCCAAAGTCAATATTTGAAACCTTCATCCAGTGGTGATACTTGAAGAGAAAAATCAATGTTATGGGCAGAGAAAAGCTTTTCAAAGGGATTGGTAGTTTGGGAAATGGTAGACTTTGGCCTCCCTTTCATATTGTCAGCAAATATCTCAGGAAGAGGACTAGGAAAGGGTTCAAAAAAGAAATCCTACACTTGTCAGTTTTCCAAAAGCCTTTGTGCTACCACTTCCAATCTTTGAATTTTTTAGAACATGGTGAAACACACAAAAACCTCAGAAGAACATTAGCTATTCCCATCAGAAGTTTCTCCTTGGAGGACATGTGACTTAGTGTAGCCAAACTTTGAGGGGAAGCTCCTATCAGAATCAATATGTCGTAGAATGCTGACATTGCAAAACCCTGCAAGGATTCTTTATCAGTCCACACAGCTCTTCTAGAATAGTGGAGTTGATCACAACATAAATCCTGGCTTGTGCAGGTCTTAAGGCAGACATGTCAAACACAAGGCCCAGATGCGGCCCGCAAAGTGGTTTCATGTGGCCCATGAAGCCATCCTAGAAACAGTGAGCGAACGGCCCCCACTGCCTTGGCCCTGACCCAGGCCAACTGGGAGCCAATGTACAATTTTGTGGTGGCCATCTATGCTGAAACACATTCAGTCTTAGCTCGACAAGGCTATCTGGAAACAGTGAGGAATCAGCCCCTGCCACGTCGGCCCCACCCCCTGGGTGCATGCTGGGGAGGTGTCACCCTTTGTGAGGAATGAAGCAAATGGCCCTCGCCTACTTCACCTATCTGGCTTGATGGGCTCCGGGGGAGGGGTTTCGGCAGGCAGTGGGGTGCTCTCCTCACAGCACTGAGAGGCTGAGCCGGGCGGCGCAAATCCAAAAAGAAATGCGAGGCCGCCCAGCTCCCTGCCAGCCCGGTTTCAGCAGGCAGCGGGGCGCTCTCCTCACAGCGCCAAGAGCTGAGGCGGGTGGCGCAAAACTGATGAGAAGTGCAATGCTGCCTAGCCCCCAGCCTGCCCAGTTTCAGCAGGCAGCAAGGTACAAAGTTGGCAAGCTTCGCACCGCCCGGCTCAACCTCTCGGTGCTGTGAGGAGAGTGCATCGCTGCCTGCCAAAACCACACCCTCCCAGGTCACACCCACTCCATCCACGCCCACCCAGTAAGCTGCACCCACCCTGGCCACGCACCCCCCCCCCGAGGGCAACCGCAATGCTGATGCAGCCGTCAATGAAATTGAGTTTGACACCCCTGTCTTAAGGTGTTACAGACATCTAGTTTACTTTTCCAAATAAAGGAAAAAACTCAGTCAGCAGGGTTGTGTTTGAACTATCGAAAGTCCTGTTTCCTACTATTCTCATTGTGAGAAACCTTTTGCCTTACCTGTTCCATTTTGAACTGAGAGGTGGTATTCTATCTTTCTTATTCTGTACTCAGCTTCTATAATGCTCACGTGTTGGCATTTAAATTGTGATAAATTGTCACATTCATATAAGGGTTTCCTCAATGTGTCATGTATGCTGGGCAGGTAAACAAACTGAAGGCATTTTTTATCACTTCTGCTGCACATGTAAGAACTCTAAGATTTATTGGAATCAGATATATATTTTAACTCAGAGAATTCTTAGTACTAAAAAGCTAGAGGCTTTTCTTTTAGGTTTATAGACAAACAGATTGAAAAAACCATGGAACTTTGTTCTTATATATGACAACAGCAGCAAGACACTTTTATGCACAAAATGGAAGGACTCAAATGTGCCCACAATGGAAGAATGGATGGTGAAATTAATGGAGTCACTGGAGATGGAGAAATTGATTTCTCTGATTAAATAAAATATTTATTTAATTCTTCATTTCTACTTGGAAATGATTTGGATTTTTTTGCTGGAATCAGAAAGAAATAAAATTTTAATATTGGGTTTTGATGAATAGGCTTATGATAGAAGTACTGTTTGCTATTGTTTATTCTAGTTCAGAGGCTCATTGATGTTTAGGTTTTTATCTGTATCAAAGAAAGTTGGAAGTTACTTTTTCTAAAGCTTTTTCCCCTTTTCATCTACACTTCCCTATTTTGCTTTCCTTCCCTCTTTCTAATTCTTTTTATTTGATTTTTTTTTGTATTGCATACTTTTCTGAAATTTAATAAATTTGAAGATGATAGATAGATGATAGATAGATAGACAGACAGACAGACAGACAGACAGACAGACAGACAGACAGACAGACAGACAGATAGATAGATAGATAGGCATGCTTTATATTCATTGGCCAGAACCATGGTGACAGAGCATCTGTATTAACTATCTGTGAGAGAAGGGAGTTATTGTATATGAGATTTCATGTGTAGGTTTCTCTGTATTTCTCTGTATATGTATGTGTATAAACACACACACACACACACACACACACATCCCCACAAGTCAAAATCCTTAAAACTAATTTGGTGTGGCTGGTTCAAACAAAGCATTCATAATGGCAGTATCAATGAAGGGACCCCATTAGCCACCTCAATCTATCATGAAAACCTTCCACTGGTGAATTAACAACATGGTAATGATACTCAATATGCTTTCTGTTTAATTTCAGCCATTAGAATGCCTACACTGGCAACAGACTGTGTGATTGATCAAGAAATTCCAGATCTGATTCTCAGATATGATGTGAATTTGCTGGATGATGCTAAAATCTCACACTTTCTTAGTATTGTCCTCCCGTGATTTTGTCAGCTGTTTGAGGTAGCCTAGACAAGAAGTACAAACCAGTATTAATACTAAGAAGGGACCCTTCTGAGACACTTCCTTTCTTTTTAGAATGTAATTTTTCTAGCATCTCTCTGTCTCTGTCTCTCTGTTTCTCTGTCTCTCTGTCTCTGTCTCTGTCTCTGTCTCTGTCTGTCTCTGTCTCTCTCTCTCTCTGTCTCTCTCTCTCTCTCTCTGTCTCTCTCTCTCTCTCTCTCTCTGTCTCTCTCTCTCTCTCTGTGTGTGTGTGTGTGTGTGTGTGTGCAGAGCGGGTACCTTTGTTTAAATCTCTGGACAATTGCCAGACAGGTCCCTGCATTTTTCTTGGCAAGATTCTATTGCCTACTTCCTAGGGCTGACAGAAAGTGATTGGCCCAAGGCCACCCATCTGGCTTGTGCCTAAAGCAGGACTAGTACTCATAGTCTCCTGATTTTTACTCTGATGCCTTAACCACTATACAAAACAAACTCTTTCTTCTAATCCAGGCCACTACAACTTAGAAGCCACCAAGCCAACTGCAAGATATTGGTCAGTTTTATACCTTACCAAATGCTTAGACATTTTCCTACTTTTTTTTTTTTTTGCAATATTTTAAAGGAAGATAGAATGAAGGACCTCATTAAGCCTGGGGTGAACTATTATCTGTGGCTGGATCCCTTGATTATATAGTAGACAAGCTTGCTTTATACCCCACATTTTTAGCAAAAGAATTAAAAAAAGGAAAAGTGTAATGTTCAGTTTATATTCATTGTGGAGAGACAGAGATATTTTTGCAAAATAATAAATATGTATTTAGAGATGGATAAGTAGCACTCACCTCCCCCTCCCTTCCAGGGCACATATCCATAATGAAAGGGACTGAGAATTATCCACTCAAAAATCTCTAATGACAAATAGATTTCAAATCTGTCATCAGAATGAACATATTTTGTTAACAACAGGGCTGGGAGGAAGAGGGGAACCCCAGCAGAAAGTCTATTGTCACATTCAGCATATTTTAGCAGTCAAGCTTTTTGAAAGAAAAAAAGACAAGTAGATAACCCCCAATCTCCCACTACTTTGCTTAATTTGTTTCTGCTGTCTTGCAACAGGCTATTACTGTGTTCATATATCAAACCATAATACTTCTTGACTGCGTAACAATCCCAAACAGGCTGAATGATGAGGAGAGGGTGATCTACAAAGCTATATAATCTTCCAGAAAAAAGTAATACCATGGCAGTGTGCAGAAGAGGCAATTTTGAATTCTCCACATGATTCCCCCCTAATGTGGTTGCTGTGAAATTATCTACAACAATTGTAAATGCACTGACAGTGGAATGTTTATTCGAAGTGGGTGGTGTCGTGCTTCTGGGCAGGGGCGGGACCAGGGAGATCCAGATTAATACCCTGTTTCCCTGAAAATAAGCCCTAGCACGATTTTTCAGGATGCTGTAATATAAGCCTTACCCCCAAAATAAGTACCAGTTAAGGTCGTCAGCCAGATTGATGCATTTATTACTGTATTTCCCCCAAAATAAGACCTAACTAGAGAATAAGCCCTAATGCATCTTTTGGAGCAAAAATTAATATAAACCTGGACTTATTTTCAGGGAAACATGGTAGCAATAGCACTTAGACTTATATACCACTTCACAGTGCTTTACAGCCCTCTCTAAGCAGGTTACAGAGTCGTCTTATTGCTCCCAACAATCATTTTACCAGCCTTAGAAGGATGGAAGGCTGAGTCAACCTTGAGCCAGTCAGGATTGAACTCCTGACTGTGCCTGCAATACTACATTCTAACCACGGTGCCATCATGGCTCTTAAGCATCTGAATCTTATGGGGAGTTTTATGATATGTTAGTCTTAGCAATGTCCACAATGACTCTGGAATTCTGAGAATTGGTTTGCACATCTGAAGGGTACTATAAAATCTCCAGATAACATCCAAAGTGATGCTGTTCCTAAATCTTTCTGCTTTTCTTCCTGAAAAAGTAGATTGTTGCCTCATATCAAAATGCTATAGAACTTCTCTTTCATTTTTCTCTGATAGTGATTATTTGCATACTATATTGCTATAATATTATAGAGTAGTCCACCCTTTTATTTTCCTAGTATCTCTCTATAATTCTGCACATAATTGATGATAGTATCTAACTCAGGGGTCCCCAGCTCCTGGTCTGTGGACCCGTACCGGGCCACAGCATGCCAACAACTGGTCCGCACAAACAAGCAAACCCTCATCCATGGGATGCAAAACCACATCCTCTCCAGTCCATGCAAAAACCTTTCTCCATGGAACTGGTCCCTAGTGCCCAAAAGGTTGGGGACCTCTGATCTAACTGATCTTGTGTCGGATCAGAAGCTAAGCAGGATCAAGCCTCTTCTGTACTTAGATGGGAGACTTCCAGGGAATGTCAGGGTGATAGACTGAACTGGAAAATTGAAGTAATCAATTTCTACGACATTGCCAAGAAAACTCAGTGGGGGGAAAAAGATTTAATTCCTTTTCAGTTTCCCTAGCTCTCATGCTACCTGATCTGAGGGGAACAAATCCAAGAAATTGGATTCCCTGATGACATTTTCCTTTGGAAATGGCCTTCTATTGCTTGGTTTTTCTGTAAGAATGGTAAACCTAACCCTAACTTTGATAATGTTCTTATTCTTTCTTTCTTCTTCCTAAAAGGCATTTTTCCCCATCAAATTACAAGGGTCCAAAAACTATAAAAGAAATGACTGGTACAATGTGGATGACAAGCAAGTCAGGGAAATTTTTCATGCTGCAAAAGTTCTCCTCATTTCAAAAGAATGTGTGAAGCTTCAAAATAATGCTTCAGATCTATGAAATGTCAAGCAAAGCCCCATTTCAATGTTATTCAGTGAATCAAAATGACTTCCTGCTTTCTAATTGCTAAACTACAGTACTCTACCCAAGCTGTCAAACAGGACTTCTGCACATGTAGAAGCTTGAGTAGAAGCTGTTTCTCAAGACAAGGTGGACAACCCAATCAGATGACCCCAGCCTTGATCTTTTGGGGAGGTGGAAGACCTCAACATGTTAAAAGATATTATTTTATCAAGATGTGGTGCCCTCTGTTGAGGGAAAACATATCACTGAAACCCTAGTATTTACCACATAACCTACAAATCACAGATGCTCTCTTGCAGCACTTTTTCCCCCATTACTAGATTCTCTCTTTAAAACTATTTTAAAAATCCTAAAGATTTGCTTAATTGAGTCTGTGCCTACTCTAAATGACAAAGATTTAGTGGGAAGAATGTAAAGTATTAGCAAAGCTCTAAGGAACATCAAAAAAGTGTGTGTGTGTGTGGGGGGGTAAACCTCGTAGTGGCTATTTTAAGTATAATTTCAGTGAAATCTCCCCATTGTGCTATATCAGCTAGAAGGATGCACACTAACAGATACCTGTCTAAACATGCTGAAAATGCATTCATTAAATACATAAGGTCAAACATATCTACCCCTCTTCAGGGTGAAGTTCAGAGCAAACTGGTTGTGTTTGCAGTGATTGGCAGATGGCTGTGAAATTATTCTCCCACGCTGAACATCTGATTATTATTTAGTTTTGTATTTAAATGAAGCATTGGATGAATGTCAAATGGGTTTGTGCTACCTAATTTCATAACTTCTTTTCAGGCAAATAGATGTTCCAGCTACTCATCATGATGAACATTTCGCCTAAAGGCTGCCAGAGAAAATAATGAAAGCCCAAGAAAGAGATTGAATGAACTAGCCAAACACAGATAAATTGACAAGTATGCTGAAAAAGCAACATGCTTCTCTTTTTCCTTTTCTTTAACCAGTGTCATTTTTTGGGTCTTTTCATGATGGACTTTAATGTTCACTAGTCCACATGCACACAGTGATTTTAACTCAAAAATCTAGTAACTCTCAGTAGCTACTTAATCTTCTGTGTTTTCCAAATCACAGGCATCCTAGTATTTTCACTCCATTATTATTGCTCTGTACTATGGCTGGCCATTGTTTAATATAATGACTCATTTACCACCCAAGTTTTAAAGGTTTTTTAACGCCACATTATTTTCTCTTTCCTTCCTTCCTTCCTTCCTTCCTTCCTTCCTTCCTTCCTTCCTTCCTTCCTTCCTTCCTTCCTTCCTTCCTTCCTTCCTTCCTTCCTTCTTTCCTTCCTTGTAACTGCTCTTCCCTCTGTGTTCTATTCATCATATAGACCATTTGGAAGGATTTTTCTTCGTTCTGTGCTCGTAAAAGGTACCTGCCATACACACATACATTTCACCTGCATTTACTATCAAACCCTATGGGAAGGAAAAGAAACTCACCCAGATGGGTTTATAAAAGACACCCAATATCATGCTGTAGTTTTCACTGTGTCTGCCTTTGCACTGTAGTGGACCAAGAGTACAGCACCTATGATTCTTCCTTCACTCAGAACTGCCCAACAATATATCTGTATTTTATTGGGAAGCCAACATGCACTGAATTATTTTATACAAACTAATAACTTTATGTTGTATCTTCAAACTGGTTTGGTTGTTTAGGTAAGCCAGGCCAAAACAGTCCACTCCTAAATAGTCCAAATGATAATGGCCTAGTTGAATTAGCTTTAGGTTTGGATGAAACTAGTTCATCCTAAGTAATATCATGATAGGAGAATTTGAAAATCAAATTCCTAAATCTTCTTTGGGGTTAATGTCTTGGAAATTAGAATACCCTCAGCCCAGTGGTGGGATTCAGCCAGTTTGCACCAGTTCAGCAGAACCGATAGCTATTTTTTTGTTGCCCAGGCCCAGAATGGACTTCTGGAAGCGGCATCCACACAGAGAACTGGTTGTTCCCATATTTGAATCCCACCACTGCCTCAGCCTAAAACTGTACTAGCATTTCCATAGAGTTTAGAAAGGAATAACTCATCTCCTTTTTTACTCTGCCTCTTTATCACCTCTTGTTTGATTCCTTGTAACATACCTAGAAGAACAATTTGGCTGACCTTTTTAAAAAGCTAAATCTACCTGTTTTGGCCAGCAGAAGCATACCTTTATTAAGCATTCCATATTTAAGTTGGCTTTGAAGGAAATAATCCTGCATTTACATGTATTTTGAAACTAGTAGAGTTTATTTCTGAGAAAATACATAGGGTGAATCCCATGCAATGAAAACCATCTGCTTAGTGAATTGTGAAAAACTTGTATTGCTTTCTGTGGTGCCTATTCATAATTTATTTAATAATTTAGATTAGGGAAACCATTTGGAATAATGCTAACTGTTATCGTTTCAGGAAATTTCCCAGTGTAATAAGGAATGAAACTGTTCCATACCATGTGGAAAACCAAAAGTATTATCATATCTAATATGCTAGTAAAATAATGAAAACATTTTTGAAAACAGGTTTTTTTTCTTGTTTAATGGAGAAACACATACTTTGCGTTTCATTTACCCGATAATGCAACTGGAGTGAATTTAAAAACAAAAACAAAAAAGACAAAAAGTGATAAATTGAACATTATGATGATGAATACTATCTGCACCACACAATTGAAGGGTATGTTCTAATTAAAATTTTCTGGAAAGACAACAACTACATTATCCTATTAAAGATTAATGTCCTTGATAATCTTAGTAGTTTAGTATTATGCTGAAAGTTATTAAGAGACTCGAAGAGTGAATTGATGCAAAGTTTCTAAATGAAAAAAAAAAATGGAATCACAGCTGAGCAACAGAAAATGTGTTTACTCTATTAAATATGATGATTACATTGCTGCAAAAAAGACCAATAAAACTTTAATGAAACACATGCTTGTGTAGTTGCTGTAATGTTGTATTTCACAAAATTTATAAGTGTGATTTTTTTTCTTTAACTTTTGGCCTCCATTTTCCCTCCTAATATATTCTATTATATTATTGATGGTCCAAATCTGTCAACCCTATGTTTTAGGGTAGGATTTGAAGAATGCAAAATTTCTTGTAGCTGACTGGAGAACAATATAAAAATAAGCTGATGTTACTTTATTGACAGATTATGTGTATGTGTATATGTATAAAGGAAATTGAATGGCATGTTAAATGTGGTTGGCAGGCATTTGGCAAGCTAAGTGTAATTTTCAAGAACTGAAGGAGAACAGTTTTTGATCAGCGTGTGCTACCTGCTTTAACATATGTCAGTGAAACATGGACACTAACAAATACAAAAGCTACAAGTGGCAAAGAGCCATGGAAAGATACATGTTTGGCATCACAAGACAAGATAGAAAGACCTGCACATGGATTAGAGAACAAATGAAAATATACAATATTATCAAGAGAGTAAAAGAATTGAAATGGAAATGGGCTGGTCACACAGCAAAAAGAACTGATGGCAAGTGAACTAAGACAGTTACAGAATGGATTCCACTTGATAAAAAGCATCCACAAAAGAGACCTAAAACGAGATAGATCAATGACATCAGCAAGTATTGCAGCCCCAATTGAAAGCTCAAGACCGTATTGGTTGGAAACATGTAGAAGAGGCCTTTATCTTGCAGTGGATAGACAATGGCTAGAATAATTATACCTATCTGTCGGTTTTGCTTTTTCTCATACACTTTTTAAAACTCCTACATTTCTTCTACTTCATTAAAAAAAAAATATGTTTTTGTGACTTTGTTCCATCCCATACACCCTTCCCCCCCCCCAAAAAAAAAAGATCCCAAAAAAGGCTTGCCAAAGTTCACCTGCTAGATTCATTGGATATTGAATATAGAAGCTTATATTATATCTGCCTTAAGATGTGAAATCTTTGGAATGATTTGACATGATGTCATCACATGATTTCCCAGATATACTTGTGTTTCATTTTCAAAACTTCCCTGCTTGTCACTTAACAAGCTAATCAAAAATTATCCTCAAGGTCAAAATAAATTTATGTTTCAATAATTTTATGAAGAATATATTAAACAGATAAAACAAATACAAGAACCTAATTGTGGAAGAAATTTTAAAAACATCTCCCTAAAAGAGATTTTAAATCTCCACTTATAATTTTACCTTCCCCAAATGTAAAAGAATTTAGTAAGAAAAATAAATGTCTCCATTCCAGCAAGAATAGTCAACATTATCAACTTTTGAAACTTCTGTTTTCCCTCTGGATAGTGAAGTGTTATGAATGCAGTGAATTCAATTTCCCATTTTTCCAGGATTCTCAGAGTTTATCTTTGATTGTTGAAATACAAAACCTAACATTCTGTCCCTCCTAGTAAGCATTTTAATCCAATATTAAAAAACAAAAGAGACCTTTGAAGCAACTTAGTTGATTCTTCTAGGCATTTTTTTTAAAATCGGACTATTCTTCAGAAGTGTCATGGATATAATGAAAGGATTTGGAGAAGAATGTATAAACCAAGTAAAGGTAGAAATTCAGCAAAGAAACAATCAAACAAGTTAATAAATGATATTTACTGGCTCCTACTATTAGCAAATGCATTTTTTAAAAAATATTTACAAATTAAAGTTCAGATAGTCCTCACTAAATGACTGTCCCAAAAGTGCTAATGATCACATGACTGCAAGGAATATAAATCCTTCCATTCTCCACCATTCAGTTAGAACTGAAGAAGCTTCTTGGATGAGAAGAGAAATGTCTTCTAGCAAAACAAGAAGGTCCAGTTGAATTTTGAGAGAAAGCACCTTTGCGACAACCATGATGTGGACGACTAAGGATGTCCATAAACATTAAATGACTGGGGGCTTAAAGGCCATTTGAATTAATTATGGCTCTTGAAGCGGTCACATGATTGCAATCTGAGAGCTTGGCAACCTGTTCACACTTATGATTGGTTGACAAGTGACCCACAATCATCTGATTGCCATTTGCAATCTTCTCTGCCGATTTTCCCAGAAAGGAAATAGGTAAGCTGGCCTGGAAGGTTTTAAACCAAGGGGGACATATGGAGTTGAAATCCTTCATGGACTCTGGGGGACATAGCTGAAATCCTGAAGATTTCATCTCATTCCATCTCAGCCCATTGGAGCATTTTCCCTCTGTGCATGGAGGAGAGGGAAAGGCATTTGTGAGGCTGCAGGAATATTTGGGGATGAGCAGAGATGAAATCTTCTGCAGGTAGCTCTTTCATTCTGTCCACTTAATGATCTGGGAAATTGCTTAATGAATACAACTGGGAGGGCTGGGATTGCAGTTGTTGAGCAAAGTAGTCATGTGTGGGCACGTAATGATCACTTTGTTCCATGATCAAGATTCCAGTCCCAACTGTGGTTGTTAAGCCAGGACTATCTGTAATTTACTACTGATTAGAACACGTGCATGTTGCAGTATCTAAAATTAAATAAATAGTATGTACAGTTTTATGACAAAATGTATTATTACAAGAAATTGATTTAAACAAAATCCATAAGCTTTTACACTCAGTTAAATTACTTCTATATTAGACAGTCATAGATTGAATCACAGTGAAGCATTTTCAAAATAGGAAACAGAACATGTAATTTAATTAAATACATCCTGTGAAATTGATAGGATTGCTGCAACTGTTTATAATTTTGCTTCAGAAATGCCTTTTCACTATATATATATTATCTGATTAAAATAACATTGCACAGTAATCATTTTCCTGAATCATGATATAAAATCTGGTTAATTATAATATTAACACATAACAAAGAGAGTGAATTAGTCAAAACCAATTGATTTACTGCACTTCTGAATCTAAATGCATTTCTGGCAAAGGCTAAGTAGTACTATTGCTAATTGTATCATTTTTTGTCAGTCAAAGTTTATACAGGTAGATAAACAATAAATCCTATCAGAAAAAAAGTAAATTATATTTTTAATGGTGAATCCTGTAAAAAAAATGAGAAAGTAGATATTTTAAACTATTTTTACCAAGAATGACTCTTATGTTTAAACTGATAAAAAATAACAAATGGGATTTAAAACAAAAATAAATGTTAGTTTTATTCAGAATCTACATGAAATGTCCATTCTTCATTCAGATTAGCTCCTATAATTCAGAATATTACACAATAAGTAGAATTTACTAACTTGTAAAAATAATTCTAAATGTCAATAAACCAGCTAAAAGAAGTACAGAGTGGATTAAAGGCAGCTTGGAAAAAAAAATGCTTAGAAACTATGATTGGTTAAAGATACTAGTAAAAAAAATCAGTTTCCTTGAATAAAAACAAAACAAAACACTAGACAACAGTGAATTGTTGACAGGTGGTATATGCCTCTGTGTGGGTCGGTCTGTTGTATATATGCATTGATTAATTGATTGCAGGAAAGAACAATTTGATCACATTTTTGGAATTATTTTGTTAATTAGAATGTTTAAGTTTTCTCTTTTTCCCCCCTTCTGTTTTCATATAGGGATTGTTTACACTTTAAAATGGTACTTTAATTTTGAGATATTGATTCTTGTCTTACCAGTTTTTACTTACTAGTTTCCTATGTATATTTGGCTTATTACCGTATATGTTATTTGCTTGCTTGAGTTATAAAGATGGGAATTGCATACTACTCAGATAGCTTCAGTTGAAGTATCGATAGGAGACAAACAAGCTAACATTAAATGACAACCTAACCAAGGAACCACCAAGAACACTCCCACCAACACTGAAAGGGCAAGTGACTAGAATATAAAAATAAGAGCAAACCCCACTCTCTTCTAGCACTGATGATGTTATCTAGTTTGGTAATGAAATGTCTGCAGGAAAACCACCAAACTTAGAGAGCACCAAGGACCCTCTCAGTTGGAGTAGCTTATCAACCTTATTAAACATATACATTAGAATAGACCGCAAAACCTATTAAAACTTGTGCAACCGTGAAAGATAAATTTGCTATTTGTTGATATATAAAAATCAAGTACCTACTTATTTTAATGTGGAAATGAGCTCATTAAAAAATGTCTTGGAATTAATCTCCAGAAAGTTCAGTGGAGAGTCAACACAGCTTGGTATGCATAGGATTGCAACCAAGGTCTAGAGTCAGAATGATTCCCTCTCATGACACTCCACCTTTAACTTCCTTTCACACATAAAACTCATCACTTGCAATTCATTTTAAGTCTGCTGTAAATCAGCCAGCAAATCTATGAATAAATTTATTTTCTAGTATTGATATATCTGATCTCAGGAGCTTAAACATGTAGCGACCATCCACACCATACTAACATCTATAGGAAATCAGAGAAGTGCAAAGAATACAATCCCTAAACCTATGTTTATTCCAATGTAATATATCTTGCACCTTTGAATGTCTTCTTCCATAACCATGATGCAGTTTGTTTTCATCATGCAACTTAATTTGCTATAAGGTCAGCCCATAATCTAAAATTTGTGAAGAGCTACCAAAGGTCCATGCTAAAATAAGGTAATCACTGAAAACATGCTTGTGTATATTTTCCAGCTACAGAACTTTGAAGGCCCCATTCTCTTTCAGTTCTTTACTATGTCTCTTGGCAATTTCTTTCTCTCTTTTTTTTAATTCTTCAGACCCAGAAGACAAAATGTGCCTTTGGTGACTAAGGATGGATGAATATGTCAATCATACTTGCTCCCACATTTTATTTTTAATGTCAAGTTATTTTTTTCATGTTCAGATTTTTTTTAAAAGTGAATTTAATGAAGCTCCCATGGATCTTCACTGGTCAAATGTAGTAGACAAAGCTATAAATTATTTTCTAGAAATCCTCATAGTAACATACATGCCTTCCCAAACTAAAGATCAGGGACAATTAAAAAAAAACCTTCTAGGCTTTCTAATATTAACTCTGCTAAGCTGCAATGCAGTGTTTAAACATAGTTCTGAGGTTTCCATTTCTGCTGCTGTAGCCATTGTGGCCATTAATGCTATTATTATGCTGTTCAATAATTCTAAACTATTGTTATTAGTGGATTTAGATTGTTGCTTTAAAAGGGTATGCAACCTCTCTTTCAAAAACAATGTTTTAAAGGAACATGTGCATCTTTTAAAAATGGAAGGGAATACAAAAAAGTACCATGGCTCTACGTTAAGTCTTTTTAGTATGAACTGACCCTGATCCAGTTCAAATTATCTCCAAATCAGAGATTTATATAACTTTATCAGATGTGGAGAGTGTCTATAAATCTTCTGTTCCTCTCATTCTTTATATGAAGAAACTCAAATGTTTGAGTAAGTGTTTATTAAAAAAAAACAAACACCACCTTTCCAGCTGTCACATAATCACTATTTATCCAGAAAGCAAATATTTGCTGAATATATTAAGTATGGAATTCCAATACATCTGGAGATTTGTGTGTGTGTGTGTGTGTCTGTTGTTATTAGTGGATTTAGATTGTTGGTTTATATATAATGTATATATAAAATATTCATATTTATGTATGTACAAATCTATCTATCTATCTATCTATCTATCTATCTATCTATCTATCTATCTATCTATCTATCTATCTATCTATCTATCTATCTATCATCTATAAATGTATATATGTATGTGTGCATATTCTACATACATAAACACACATACACACCCAAATGTATTAGAGCCTTGAGAGTTATTTTTTTAAATTGAATTAACACGTGGCATTAAAATTGTCACCTTATTTGATATTGTATCTTCTTTTCTATGTTTATGGACAACCAAAAATTAGAAGAATTTTTGAGGCTTACTAGAATTCATTTGTGGCAGCTGAAAAAGATTTCTGTTTTTGGAATGGCCTTATATCAAAATTAATTTGCAAGCTCAATATCTCCAAAATATAAGTTTCCCCAAGGGTGAGTGGTCATTTACTCTAGCCTGTTTTATAATGCTGTCACCAGCTGTTCTGCACAGTACATTGTGCTAACAGAGCATGACCTTGGATATTTGAGCAAGTAGAAACGGTGCAGCATTGGTGCTCTTTTGTTCCTTCCAGAAGGATTTATGTACAGAACTAACTGTCCCAATACTGTTTATGCTTCCTGGGAGAACTTTTGCTTTTTATATCTTTTACTTCCTTTGAAAGTCCAAGCTGTTATAGTAGCAGCCAGCTTTCTCTTGTCAGCTATGAGGATTGGCTTAAATTAGCCATCTTGCTCTGTAATTATTGTAGGATTTGAGTTCATAGATTTGGCTTTCTCTCGAGATCTATCATATTATTATCTTTAAAGTGGAGGTCTGTTGACTGGATAATAATAAAAAAATGATTGATTGTCTATAGAGATTCTCAGTCATCCAGGTTATGGTTGTCTCAAAGGTGCTTTTTCCAAAAGGCAACTGGACTTTGTTTTTCCTTGAAGACATTTCTCTTAATGTAGAGTCTATCTACATTGAACAGCCTTCTCTCAGAAGAGGGGGAGGGATATGACACCACCCATCTCCTGTTTACAACAGAGTCCTTTTAGCAGTTCCAAGAAGGTTTCACACCCTTTTGCACTATTCAGGTGACCCTGATGGCACAGATAAACCTCCAAGCGGCCTCAACGACTCTCAGAAAGAGTGCTAATGACCAGATGACTGCAAGGGATATAAATCCTTCCATCGTCCGCCATTCAGTCAGAACTGAAGAAGCTTCTTGCATGAAAAGTGAAATGTTTTCAAGGAAAAACAAAGTCCAGTTGCCTTTTGAAAAAGCACATTCAGGATAATTGATTTGTTCAAAATAGCTAACAGTTGTAACAGGGTAAAGCAAGGTGATTTTTCTTGGTAATAGGATATGCTTTATTGATAACCAATAAAGTTATTAGATGAGTCACACCTTATTTTAGGACCTCTTTTGTTATAGTTGTTAAGCAAATCACTGCAATTAAGTGAATCACATGGTAATTAAGACAATCCGGCTTCCCATATTAATTTTCCTTGTTGGAAGCCAGTTGGGAAAGTTGCAAATGGAAAACCTGAGAATGGAAGGAATTGGAAGTAATGTTTTACACTGATTCCATTTTTCATTTTAATTGAGAAATATAACTAATCTGTCACTGAAAAAATAATGAAGAACTTGTCCAATACATTGGAAGGGGAAATAGGCTAAACCTTGCTGGATTATTCATGGATAACCATTTCAATTCCCTCCTGGTTATAGAAGAGATTTAGAAAAATGCAGCATTGTTCTCTTTGAGAAGATGTTCCTTGTATTATTATTATTATTATTATTATTATTATTATTATTATTGTTGTTGTTGTTGTTGTTGTTGTTGTTGTTGTTGTTGTTGTTATTATTATTATTATTATTATTATTATTATTATTATTATTATTATTATTATTCCTCTTAGAAAGTGTCTGGTTTAACTGATAAAATGAGAACAAGTTCCTGTAAAGCAGCCAGGCTTTTTGTAATCCCATCCTGTCTGGCCAGCCAATTGTCTAGAATTTCAGTGGTAGAACCTCATACAAACTATTCAGTGGTAGAACCTCATACAACTAGAGCCTATTTGGGAAAACCTGTTATTTCAAGACAGAAATAACAAAGTAGAGAAAAATGGTATTCATCTCTGAAAGCCCCATCTTCATGCTTTCTAACTACCCTTGGGTGACATTTGTGGTAGGATCAAAAGAGGCAAATTAGCAGATGCAGTGTCCTGAATCATGCCCAGGTTATATGTATGTGATGTTCATGCATATTCAAAGGACTGATGGAATACTAAGCATCCAATTAGTTCTATTTTCAGTGTTGAAGGATTGGTCATTTTCATAAATAATCAGATTGCTCATTTGTTTGAAATGTTCTAAAATGAAGAGAAGGGAAGAGAAGGGAAGAGAGGAGGGGAGGAGAGGGGAGAGAGGAGGGGAGGAGAGGGGGAGGNGGAAAGGAGAGGAGAGGAGAGGAGAGAAGAGAAGAGAAGAGAAGAGAAGAGAAGAGAAGAGAAGACTCACCCCAACAAGTCAGCTATTTCAGGCATGATAAATATTTTTTTTTATTCATTACTAGAAAAATAGTACTTTGGATAAAATCCTGTTCAGAGTTATGAATTCAACTTAATGATATTTAACAAGCTTCACACATTATAAATGGCTTTTGCTCAATTTTATATAATGAAAATAAGCAGGATATTACTTGCCCTGCTGGACACTACAAATTTGTTAGGATTTTTCCTTTACTGTGGTTCATAGGCTCCTCTCTTACTTTACTTTACTTTACTTTACTTTACTTTACTTTACTTTACTTTACTTTACTTTACTTTACTTTACTTTACTTTACTTTACTTTACTTTACTTTACTTTACTTTACTTTACTTTACTTTACTTTACTTTACTTTACTTTACTTTACTTTACTTTACTTTACTTCCAGTTCCTAAATTTCATGGCAAGCAGGGGAAAAGACTAGAGGCAAATTCAGAGTTTACCACCTTGATGGTATTAATCAATTCATTGAAAATTTCCTAAACAAATTTCACTCTTTGTTAGACCTGGTACAGTCACACAGAAGAGATAGACAATATATTTACACTGCAGCAGGACAGCTATATTGATCTATGGTAGCTCAAAATCAGGATGATTGTGGTTGCATATTTTTTGACTAGCAAATGTTATTAAAAGATACAAGATGTAACTCACTTCATCAGATTCCTGGAGTGGTTCAATGGATGTGCGGTTTGAAAGGTGATGAGGCAAGTGGAGTGGGGGGAAGAGTGGCTATGCAGATGCAGACTACATGCGAGACAGATTACAAGTACCTCATCAATTAGAACTTGTAAAGTGTTAAAAACCTATTGTGTTTTTTAACATCTTCTGAAATAGCCTGAAACCTTTTGATATATGCAAGATCACAATCTCTCGCTCTGTAAAGCTGATGTAGTTTCATTGTTCCAAAAGGGCAACTTTCAAATTTGTAATCAAGTGTCCCGGAAGATTAAAATGCTCTGATATTATTTTATGCCTGTATTCAGTGCCGATGTCATGGTGTCTTAGGAGTGTCAGTTTTTCCCACTCGAAGAATATTGGAGCACAGCAGGAAAGATGGAAGGTTACAAAGTGAGAACCTAATTTGCTCTTACATGGTACTGTGGGTCAAGAAAAGAAACAAATAGACAAAAAGAAATCAACCCCTATTGTCACATAGAGGGGAATACTTCTTCCATTAAATCATTCATGTCTGAAAACCTTTGAGGGACATTTATGATAAATGACCACTGTGAAAACTAATTGTGTTCTAGTAATTTTGTTCCCAGAGAACTTTCAGAAGGCACCAGATGCTCTTTGTCTTTATAACTCTCCATTTACAGTGCAATCTGAAGGGGGCAGGAGAAGGCACCCAACCTTCATCCACACTGCTTGCTGAAGGATGACAGACGACCATTTGTGTTTTGAAGAAAATCAGAGCTGTCTGAAAACAGTTTGAGGTCCATTACCCTTCATTAACTTCACGGATGAGAAGCCATACTGCATTTAAAAGATCTTTATCCAAATGTGTGCTGTAAGAGTTCAATGTATGAAGTGGACTGATCTGGGATTTCACAGCCCATTGTTTCAGAAGAGTTAGATCTATCTCTTCAAATTTTCCACGGAGACAGGACTTATGAAAAGATTAGACTTGGTGCTGAAATATTTTGAGACTCTACTTCATTGGACAATTACTCTCATTTAAAATGAAACTCTAAGTGTATAGTTAGCATGTCCTTAATTGTACTGCTTCAACCTCCCATATTCAGTTGCCTTTGAAAAAGATATCTTTTTCAATGATCTTCAAATACAAGAAAGGAAACTTTGTAACTCATATAACAAATTTTACACATTTTCCCCAGGCATCCAAGCCATCAGAAGTAAGCATCTAGTATAATTAACCCCATGATCGCTTCTTCAGGCTGGCAATCTGCAAGCACAACCAGGAAAAAAAAACCAGTACATGCTTCTGTAAATGTGCCCATGTTCTGATTGCAGGAAAATAAGATGGGGTGAAAAATCTCTTATTTGAACTGGGGGAAAAAAGGAAAACAGTTCATATTCATACAAACAGTCGATTTCATACCTAGGTTTCTTTTTTTATCAAGGGAAGAGCAATAAGGTTCTACATTTAGGCAAGAAAAACCAAATGTACAGGTATAGTATAGGTGGTACCTTGCTCAATAGTAATAACTGTGAGAGGGATCTCGGAGTCCTAGTGGACAATCACTTAAATATGAGCCAGCAGTGTGCTGCAGCTGCCAAAAAAGCCAACACAGTGCTAGGCTGCATTAACAGAAGGATAGAATCAAGATCATGAGAAGAATTAATACCACTTTACAATGCCTTGGTAAGACCACACTTGGAATACTGCATCCAGTTTTGGTCACCATGATTAAAAAAGATGCTGAGACTCTAGAAAGAGTACAGAGAAGAGCAGCAAAGATGATTAGGAGACTGGAGGCTAAAACATATAAGAAACGGTTGCTGGAATTGGGTATGTCTAGTTTAATGAAGATGGTAGAGGACAGGAAGACCTGGAGGAACGTTGTCCATGGGGTCGCGATGGGTCAGACACAACTTCGCAATTAACAACAACAAGTGTAATGAAGAGAAGGACGAGGGGGGACATGATAGCAATGTTCCAATTCTCAGGGGCTGCCACAAAGAAGAGGGAGTTAAGGTATTCTCCAAAGCACCTGAGGCAGGACAAGAAGCAATGGATGGAAACTAATCAAGGAGAGAAGCAACCTAGAACTAAGGAGAAACTTCCAGTGTAACAACCTGCCTCCTGAAGTGGTGAATGCTCCAACACTGGAAGTTTTTAAGAAGAGACTGGACAGCCATTTGT
The DNA here is from genome assembly GCF_001527695.2 of Protobothrops mucrosquamatus. Taxonomy (NCBI): domain Eukaryota; kingdom Metazoa; phylum Chordata; class Lepidosauria; order Squamata; family Viperidae; genus Protobothrops; species Protobothrops mucrosquamatus. Next base: position 4,235,636 of record NW_015386405.1, on the reverse strand, counting down.
CTGAAATGGTATGGGGTTTCCTGTCTGAGCAGGGGGTTGGACTAGATGACCTCCAAGGTCCCTTCCAACTTTTTATTATTATTATTATTATTATTATTATTATTATTATTATTATTATTATTATTATTATTACTATTACTATTACTATTACTATTACTATTACTATTACTATTACTATTACTATTATTATTATTATTATTATTATTATTATAAAAGAGGAAGAGGAGGAGGAAGNAGGAAGAGGAGGAGGAGGAGGAGGAAGAGGAGGAGGAGGAGGAGGAGGAGGAAATAAAGGAGAGGATGGGTGAGCCATTTGAAAGAACAGAAATATACTCAGCTTCAGAGATGGTGTAGATTATCAGTTTGGTAGGAAGCCAGGATATCTTTGGATTTAGCATACCCTTTTTCCAAGCATCACCCTTCCTAATATTGAACACAATTACCTTCTTATTTTAGATATCCTCTGAAAGTTTAGAGATATTCTGACTCTTCAAATCCAAATATTTTATGATCCCTGGGATGCTCTTGTACTGAAGGATCCATAAAATTCCAGCCTGAGTTCACATGCAATATCTACCCAATGTAATATAATCTGGTCTCACAACATTCATATTTTCATTTTGGAACTCAGCCAGTCTCATAAGATTTCTAAAATTAAACATCCCTAAGTTGCTCTCATTTTTTTTTACTTAAAAAAAAAATCTTCATCTTCCACCCCACCCCCTCTTTCTTTGACTTTCTGGGACATTTTTTGAGGCTTAATTACAATACATCTGTACAATCAGCAGCATTCTTGCTCACAGCGTGAATAAAATAAGCAGTGGAGGGAGGAAATGCTCCACTCCTAATGAAATATACAACATTATGTGGTGCCATGCATTTGCATGGCCTAATAATAAACACCTTTTCCATTTGCTCAGGCTCCTATTAGTGGAAAATAAAAGCTAGTAAAATGAAAGGGGGGGGGGCAAAGGAATGGGATTAAGGCTCTATATTTGTCTGAAGAAATGAGCTTTGAATAAAAATGGGAGGGTTGTAAAATCTCACTATTTTGGTCAGATAGAGCAAACTGCATCATGTCATCATAACTCTGAGGTGAAGAAAGCTGTGTGGTATCTGTATTATCAATGACGCTTTGGAGCGAAAGGACTGGAGGGCTCCAACTATCATAATTTAAAATGTTGAGGATTAATCTCATGCCTATGTCTTATTATAGATAATTAAGAATTCCCCCCTTTATTACTTAAAAAATGGTGGATAATTTGGAAGTATTCCAGGGAATTTATCAGAAACTCTGAGGCTCACATGAAGCCATATAAGTGTATCATTTTGTTAATATCAAGCTGTTGACTGTTTTCTGACCGCATGTTAGTTTTAGATCCAATATTGCAATAATAACCATGGGTTGTATCCAGAGTTACAGTTTCACTGAAATCCTTCAATTTCAGCAGAGATTCCTGTAGGAAAAAGACAAAGAAAAAATGTATTTTTTATCAGCTCCATCTCTTCTTTTGAAGAACCTCTACACTAGCCCCTTTCCTGTTCTGGAAGGTCAGCTAATACCTTTCCAAAGGAGATTTTTCAAAGAATAAATAAAACTGTTTCTCTCCAGTGGGAAAAAAAGCTTCATGAATGGAACTCTGCACACAATATGTTTATTGCCAAATGAGTAATTTTTAAATATATTTTATTGATTTTTTTTAACATAAACACCTTGATATTTGGTAAACAGTATGTTGTCTGGGTTTATGTTTACAAAGTAATCACTAACAGTCAGTTTCTGTATTCCAAAGTCCACATAATAGCTTTGCTTGATTTTCTCTTCTTCCAATAATATTCTCTTTGCAACCTTAAATTAATATAATTCTTATTAATTTGATAGGTAACAATTAAATATAAATATTTTTCTAAAATTTCTACCAATAATAATCACATCAATATCATGCTTCTTTTCTATCTGGTCATCTTGGTTGCCTCATCATGAATTCTGTTTACAATTCTTATTTAAATTTATTTTCCCTACAATGTTCAAAACATTCTTACTGGTTAAAATTTTCCCAAAGTTAATTACCTTAAAGTATTTAAATCTATTTTCATGTTTTAAAAACTAAGTAAGAAAAAGACACAAAAGAAAAACATAGAAAAAGAAAAGACGAGAGAGAGAGAAAAAGAAGAAAAGGGAGAGAAAAATAAGAAAATAATATACTACTTAAAATACATATCCCTCTTGAACTAGTATACACTTATTTCCAAAAAAAATTCTGTTCTTTTTACCCATAATTAAACCTATGTTTAATATTTAAATGTTCCATTTAATAAATCCAATCATCTAAACTTTTAACCCTATTCAAAACATTTTTCATTTTTAATTATCCATTGGAATTTTTAAAAAGTCAATTACATTTAAATATCTAAAACATTTCCTTTATATTGATCATCCCCAACATTTTTGTATTTCTCATATCAAAAAACAAAAGAAAAAAATAAAAAATAAAAAATACTATCTTACTTGGAGGGTTCATCCCTCTTAAACTAAAATCTTTCTATTTCTTCAACCATATTCAAACAAGTGTTTAATTTTTAAATATTCCCTTTTATACACCCCATCATCTAATTCCTCAATTCTCACTTTAGCTCTCTTCTTTTGCCAAGCATCTTTCCCGATCAATATATTCCATTGAATCAAATAATCTTCCCATAATCTTGTAAATGTTGTTGTGGATATAGTAGGCAAATCAAATATCATTTCTTTGTAAAAAGATTTTGCCCCTTCATATTTGTTGAAGATTTCTCTCATCATCCCTTGTCTCTCCATTTCTTATGGTACTCCCAACAGCTCAGCAATCCATTTTGTCAAATCTTTTTCCTTATCCTCAAATTAACTTTGTGGTCTTAGAGTACAAGTTATCTTTTCCATGTTCTATGTTTCTTGTAAATCCTTCTGCACTTGAGTCTCCAATAGTTTATATTCAGTTGTCTGCTGATAATTTAATTGTTGTGATGTTAAATTGAGAATGCATTCATTTAAATATGCAAATTCATTTTTAATTTCCTTGTGGTTTAAAATTAATATCATTTGCATTTGTTGTAACAGAACATACATTTCTTCCTGGTAAGTATTTATTTTTTTCTTGATATGTTCTTTCTGCAGATCTCTGATGCTCCATAATGACCAAAATCCTTTCTCTGCCAATCACTTTAAAGTCACAATTTAAAAAAAAAAAATATAATCCAGGAAGGTCATTTTTTTTAAGTTTTATAGTTCTCACTTTGTAGATAGTCCACAATGTTTTCTTTTCTTTTGTTACAGCTGCACTTTGTTTAATCAAAGCCCTGAAGGTCACAACAGGCTTTTCTTTCTGGGCTGTATATTTAGGGCAGTATTTTCATCCACCACTAGATGTCAGCACCAGTCCATCTTCCAATTTTCTGTATTTTTTTTTTCTGTAAACCTAATTTGCCAGTTCGGTTTAGAGGAGGGTGGAGCAAAGACACCCCCCCTCACTTTCAGAGGACTTTTACTTCTGTTTTTTTTTCTTTTTTTTTTTTCAGGAAATCAGCCAGGTAGAAGAGAGAGAATCAATATTCTTACCCAGTTCACTCACGCTTTTTACAATCACACTTAATTTAGTGCTTTTTTGCTTCAGCTGCATATAGCTTAGGCTAGAGTCATGAATGACGCTAGCTTTCTTCTGTCAGTTTTTGGAGAGCTTTCCCCAGAAGTCCAGAATGACCACCATCTGCCCAGGATTGGCGGGGCTTCCTCCTTCCTTGCCATCTCTCCAGGGTGGCTTTGGGCCCATTTAGGGTCCCCAAACAGAGAGAAATCAGCTGTAGGACATGGATCTTCGTGATCCCTCAGTTGTTGCACTAGCTGTGCAGAACCGGAAGCCCCCAAATGAGTAAAATTAAATCAGTCCACTTGGTAACTGTTTTAAAATGGCAAAATCCTAATACACTTATATGAGGAACAGAACACATAATTCAGTTCATGCATTCACATTTTCCCTTTTATGCTGTTTTAGATTGATTGGACAAAGAAAACAATTGTTGAAAAGTGTTTTACTGTTGTAATACATAAAGAAAACAAGCTTACCAGAGTGAAAAATTTAGTACATCTATAAGCTTTTCTTATAGACATACCACCTCTTCCCTACAAATCAATGTAAGAAAATTACCGGATGCAAAATGTTTTTTTTTTTTTTCAGTCAGAAAACTGATCAGTCTTTAAATGCAACATGACCAAGAATAATAAACTTAGAACTAAGAAGTTAAAAGAGTGTGATGGAACAGTGGTTAAAATACAGTATTGCAGGTTAACTCTGCCTACAGCCTGGAATTCGATCCTGACCGGCTCAAGATTGACTCAGCCTTCCATCCTTCCAAAGTTGGTAAAATGAGGACCCAAATTGTTGGGGGTGGGGCAATATGCTGACTCTGTAAACCGCTTAGAGAAGGCTGTAAAGCACTATGAAGTGGTATATAATTCTATGTGTTAGAGCACTTAAACAGAAATGTTTATATTTTTATATTTTTCCCTGAACTGGGAATTTTAAAAATATTACTAACAATATTAACAAATTATTATAGGGTATTTTATACCATACAATAATTTCTACATAAAACCATGAAAAGTGTATGCAAAATTGTAGTATTAATTAAAGGTATTCAAATATTATATAAGTAAAATAAGAAAACTGCCATTTTCCTTAAATTTGAAGTGCCATATGAAACAGAAAGTTGTGATTCAGTATATGGAGACCCCCTACTTATATTTTCTGGGGTCAACTCCTTTTATTGCCTAAGAAGAAACCACAAATGGAATCCAGTTCCACTTTCTAATTCAAAGCATAGCTTGATAGTCAAATTACTTTGGAATCCTTGTTTCCTTGCCACCAACCCCCCTCCCCCCCCCAAAAAAAACCCTTCTCTTCTTGACAGTAAACATGGAAAAAAAATCCCAAGTGATGAGCAATTGTTTCCACTGTGCAAAATCCAAGTTCTCTTTGGGAGCTTTTAAAAACATGAAGTACTGGCCTCTAAGATAAAATTGAAAATAAAAGCTGGTATTTCAAATATTTCTCAAATGACATTTGCTGTATTTCTGGATTTTATGTTGCCTCTTCTTCCAGTTGGCAGAATCTTCCTACAAACATCCTGCCTATTTAGTCCAGGTAGTTCTTGAGCCTGCTCATTAGTTTTGTAAGTCTTGCTGGTTATAAAATGGATCACCCATTTAATCAATTGAATTTTACAAACTTTTTTTGTGGCAGTTGTTAAGTGAATGTGGTGGTCATAAAGTGAACATGACAGTGATTAAATGAATGCCAAGACCATTAAGTGAATCCATTGTTTGCTATGGGCCAGCTTTGCCCCAAACCAGAAATACAGTAAATGCTGGTGTTCAGCAAAAACATGTTGTAAAATGTGGTCATGTGACTGTGAGAAGAAGGAGGAGGAGGAGGAGGAGGAGAAGGAGAAGGAGAAGGAGAAGGAGAAGGAGAAGGAGACCTGAGTAATTATGAAGTATATAGCTTGTTTTGGTCTTACACTGAATCTATCCTTTTCTAAATAAGTATTTGGATAAAATATAAAGAGAATAAATTTCAACAGCCTTCAAAAACTAGACTGATGCCTTTCCAAACAGTCTGGAAAATAAAGGAATTGATCTAAACTTTAAACAACATTGCTTTTCGATATGCCTTATTTTATTAAATGAAGTCAGAGTGGAATTTAAATAGCATTTCTTCAATATCGACCTTCACAGTGATCAGAATACTATATCTTCTATTATGCTGTAGGTAGAATATCATTTATCTCACCCAATTACTTAACGAATATCTTCAGTATGTCACTTCAAAGAGTTTTATCCCCAGTGAAATGTAATTTTAGCATTTTGGCATTACTATAGTTAGGAATGGATGTCTATGTTAATAGTTGTTCAGATGTTTCGTGCTAAATGTATTATGTTTATTTTTTCAATAGCATAATTAAAATCATTCACTTTTTTGAGTTTAAATCAAAAACTTAGATAATTGTCCCTAACATTTTTGTTTCAATTTTTTTATTTTATTATTGCTCTTTTATCATTTCTATTGTTTTTTAATTCTCCACGCTGTTTTTCTTTTATTTGAAACTGATTAATTTGTGTTATTTACTCTGACCATAAATATATAATAATAATAATAATAATAATAATAACAACAACAACAACAGTAGTAGTAGTAGTAGTAGTAGTAGTAGTAGTAGTAGTAGTAGTAGTAATAATATCTTCTTTGGAATCTGCTTGTTTCTTGATATTTCTGTGGAAACATTTTTTGTGACACACCTTCTTTATTAGTTTTTTTTTCAGCCTACAAAAGTGCTATAAAATATTTTAAATTATAAAGACAGTATTCCAGATTTCTTTTCTCTTTTCATTCCTCCTCTCTTTTCTCCTTCCTTTTTTTCCTCTTTCCTTTCCTTTCCTTTCCCCTTACCTGACCCTTTCCCTCCCCTTCCCTCTCATTTTATCTCCATAGCAGCCCTGTGATGTAGATTCTCCTAAAAGAGAGTAAATGCCTCCAAATTCCCCATGAAGCCTCATGTTGATTTCTAGTTATGAACCTGGATTGTTTTTTAGGTCTCACCATTTACATATTTATTCAACCCATAGTCACTATATTTGTGCAGTATGATCTATCTATGCCATAGATCAGGGCTGCGGGCTCTTGGCCAGCAGGCTGCAGAAATGGCTGGCCAGGGTGCACACGCATGGGCATGCATTCCCCCCACTCATGCTAGCACCCACAGCCCTGTTTGTGTATGTGCGTGGGCACAAACGGGAACGCTAGTGCGATGGGTGTTCGCTCCCCGTTTGTGCATGCATGAGTGGGCTGCTAGCCACCGTGGAGGTGCACGGCCGTTCCCGCATGTGCACGGCATCAGCGCATGCCGCATGCGCAAACGCGCCCACTAGTACTGTGCCAAAGGGCGTGGCCCCATTTGCATCCATGCACGCGCAAGCACACGCAGTAATTTGGAAGCTGCTCTGCCCTCCGGGCCACGAGCCCAAAAAGATTGGAGAACTCTGCCATAGATTACATCCCCTATTATTAATTTTATTATGTAGTCTTACAGCCAAACTCTGTGCCATAAAGAGAAATAAAATACTTAGCATTCTTTGCAGAAGGAGGTAGGTAGAAAGAAGTTGAACAAGAAGAAAATTAATTTTCCCTTGCCTGACAAATTAACTCCATTTCATCTTTTACTTCTATTGAATGTAAGAAATATTCTAGTTGTCTGGCATTATTTAGCTGTGATTAAACCCACTTAAAATAAAATTATCTTTTCCAGCACCCTCTCTGAGGGAAGCTTCTTTGAGGAAGTGCAACACTTCCTTTCATCATTTATTTTCCATTTATGCCACAGAAACTCGAAGCCACGTTTGACTGTGACCTTGTCTAAATTAGTAACTAAAAATTACCTTTAAAAATACAAAAAGAAAAAAGAAAAAAAAGTTTAGATCTTGGAGAGTGAAAGGTTTCTGTGAAGATGCTAGCAGAATTGAATATAAATAAAAAGAAGAGCAAACCCATAATTCTAGATATGTTTATACCTTTGTTTTTGGGAAAAGGATGGTAGATCAAATGAACGTGGTAGATCAAATGAATTCAGGATGCTGATACAGCCTGGGTTGCTGATACATCTTGTATCAGAGGCTTCTTTCTCCTGCCTCCCTGCACGGCAACTTGAACTTTCAAGCTATGACTCTGGACATCTGCAATGAGGCTAGCACTATCTTTTTTATTCTATTCTCTCTTAAGTTAGTGGAACAATACCTTTCTGTGCTAGTCCTATGGAAGTTCAGCTCAACTTCCAACATATATGCATACATACAATTGAAGAGTTTAATTACAGTAATAAAAACTAATATAAACTTAGTTATTTTTTTTTCTTTTGCTCAGAAATAGCTCACTAGATGGCTTTTCACACATGAAGATCTGAAGATCTCTAATAGCTTTAAGATGATTAAATAAGCAACTTCTGAAAGTGATTAGAAGTGAGGTTAGTGAACTTAGTATCCTTTAAATATTATGTATACATATGTCCTTTAAAAGGCTCTGCCATGGCTTATCATTAATCCCCGGGTTTCCTGGCACTCAAAGCCATGGGAAAACATTGTCAGACAATCTTCTTGAGAGGAGCAGCTATCCAGAACACATGTAGGCAATCTTGAGTCATCTCCTTGCTCAGAGACATTCTGAAGAATCGGTCTACTTATTGGTTCTTTGGGTTTTTTTGCCACAGTTACCTTCTCCATTCTCCATGGAGACATGTTTAACTTGTCATGCCTCCACTGGAAATCTTCAGTTCCCAACTTTTTGAATATAGGCTCAAAGCTTATTAGTTTAAAGACACGGAAAGATTTGATTAATGAAGGTAGGAACTGGCCATGGTTAATGCACTTACAAATTACTAAATTTTCTGGTTAGTGATTGCAGCACTTACCAGCAGAGTTGTCGGTCATGATTGTGGTCATTAAATGGGGACTACCTGTATATTGGATTCTATATATTGATAATAGAAACTGAATTAAATTGAAGCAGAAATGGCTCCATTATATCCGATACATCACATGGCAAGGTAGGTTTAGAGATTTGGATATTTTTTTTTAGAAAAAAGAGATAATAAATTAATTAAAAAGCATCAGATGAAATTATTTAAATGAATATTAGCAACAATTTCTAATATTTCAGGGAAAGTATAAATACTTAATTAATAATTAGTGACTAGAGATAATGGAAAGGGTCAGAAAAAGCAAGCTATCAAAAATTCCTCTTTTAAGATAAGTTTCTATGTTTTTTTTTACTTTATTTCAATATTTTGCTTCTCTCTCTGTGTGTGTTTAAATTTAGATTTTTGCTGGCAAAGAGTTATATAACACTTTCTAACAGCTTGAAGAATATAAACGAACCATGTGTTTATAATAAAGTTTCATATTAAAAAAATAAAAATAAAAGCAGACTGATCAATCCAATATGCAAAAATGCCACAGAGTATTCCTCTGTGACCTATCTCTGTGGCATTGCATCTTACCACATCAGCTTGCTTCTGCAACTCCAGTAGATTGACAAATTAATACAACCATAAACCTGAAATGTTTAAAGCTGCCAACCAGCTACAGGGAATACCCTCAGTACTCAATACAAAATCAATGATGATTTTTCAAAGTCATGCCAAGCTTGGGTTCCCAGGAAATCAAGTGAAAGAATTAAGAGTATATTTCTTAAACTAGGTGATGATACAATGGAATGAATAAGGGCAATGCAACAGCGGCATCAGATATGTACTGCCGAGGCGCTTCAATAGGAATTTTGAGCTGTGGTTTTGGTTATTCTCATCTCTGTTTTAAGGAGCTACATGATTTTCTTCACTCTTTCCTTTTAGTTACTTAATTGGCACCTTTAAAAGTCATAGTTTATTATCAAATTATACCTTTGGTAGGAAGAAGTCCCATATTTAACCCCTGACTTGCTTTTTGTTTTTAGTATCAGGTAGCAACTAGAAAAACCACATGGTTGTGAAAAAAAATGGCTTTTGAGCATCAGAAGCAGCAATATGGCCCTTGCAGATTATAGCTATCAGATCTGGGCTGTAAAAAACAAACAAACAAGAATTTATCACTAGATGACACCAAAGAAATCCAGAAACTTTATTTACAGCCATTTTATGGTAGTCTAGATTGTTGGACCTCAGATCTAATAGCTAGCCCTTTTATGGCTTTATTTATTTTTTCATTTGGATTTCAGCTCTCAATGGCTAGCAAGGTATAGTTGACAACCACTGGAAGGTATTAACATAACTACCCTAGAACAACTAACTGGAATGATTCAGTAAGCAAGCTATTGGGTTCAACTGTGCCAAAGAGAGAAAGATAATTTACCCCAACCAATACATCATGTCCCCTTTTGAAATCACTGTCTTGCAAGTACATAATATATAAAATAAATAGTATTTGGCAGAGAAATGCTACTACATATTGTTTCAGCATAATGTTAAGGCTTCTTTGACATGCAAGTGTTATTGTGTTAAATCTGCTTCCTCTGTTAAGTATGAACCAAGGACAGATAGTCAAAATATAGTGCACAAATGCCCAATTTTTAGCAACATGGAAAGATTCCGAAGAAACAGTTGAAGGAACTGTGTGGCAGATAGCACAAGGTTGACTAATTATTCCCAGTCTGCTACACTGTGGAGGTGGTTACTGATATAGAAACAGTCTATCACCACCAGCATAAATTCACTTTAAGAAAAATCAAACAGCCTCTGACTTGCTGTTTAGATTTCTGATTATTATTATTTGCAATATTGTTGTTTATATTTGGCAGGTAAAGGAGCATTCACAATGTAATTCACTTTTACTTAGGCTTTATTATAAACGTGAGCATTGGTGGAAATCTGTTTAGCCTATAGAGGACTTCACTATTTTACAATAAAATATTGGAAGGTATGTAAACTGGATCCAACAGTCTGCAGGGAGAAGTAATGATACTGTCAAAAAAGAATGAAGATAATTTATTTAGATCCTGTTCTAACATGTTGTGCCTGAAAAATACTGCAGCTGTTTTAAGAGGCCCAAGTTCACTACTTAAAGCAGTTACATATTTTCCAGGCTTGCAAATAAATGTGAAAATGTTAGGATGCTTTGATGAATTGCAAGAAGAGACTATACTTGAAGGAGGTGTGAACTATTTCATTTTTGAAGTGGGCAGAGCCCTAAAAATTATAGTGTGAACCATCTTTTCTCTGATGATTCATTTCATAACAGCATAGGATACATTACCAATTCTTCCAGAAAGAAATTGCTGGCAGGCTGAAGGCAGAAAATGATGACAGCAGCAGCATGTTGCCAGGACACAAGTTCTTCCTTATTTGTATCACAGAGTTTGTATTCCAATGACACAATGCTCCTTTTGACATGTTGCTGAAAGCCTTAGATCAGGGGTGTCAAGCTGCTGGCCCACAGGCCGGATGCATCACAGCAAAACTGCGCCCACCCCATTGCCGGCAATGACGAAAAAGTCACGATACGTCGCAACATCACATGACGTTGCGAGTTTGACACCCCTGTCTTAGATCCTGTTGGATGCTTCTCATTGCTCTTCAAGTAATTCAAAACTGTGATGGTCATGCTTCCTTTAACCAAATAATGACTTACTTGACATCTTCTTGAAGGAAAAGTGAAGTTCCCACATCCTAAATATAGTAAGGGGCCGTCTTACATTACATCATAATCCTGGAAAAAAATGGTCTTTGGTGGATGATTAAAGTCAGAGAGAATATACTCTTTTCTTTCACTGAGCTGATATTGCTCCCAAACAACAGTTGAGAGAGGAAACAAGTGAATTAGGATGTACTATCCACACTCGGCACACATGCTGATAGTGTAATAGATATTGATAAGTTCACCTTGTGGGGTGCTTTACTATTATCCTAGATTCCTTACAGTTCTAATGATCATACCTGGCTCTCTGCAGGCCATTCTTATTACCTATGCTATTTATTTATTTCTATTTAAAAAAATATAAGGTCTTACAATCTCAAAGAATCAAGATGGACATAGTTGTGAAATTGAAATGACAGATTGACAGTCTTATTAAGCAGGTGAAGATTCAGTTTCAGAATAACAGAACTGGAAGGGACTTTGGAGGTTTTCTAGTCCAACCCCCCTGCTGAAGCAGGAAACTCTACACCATTTCAGACAAATGGTTGTCCAATCTCTTCTTAAAAACTTCCATTGTTGTTCAATGAAATATGGTCAAATGCATGTTCTGGACATTCAAAATTCTCCACAATATGCATGGATCTGGATAAAACCCAGTGAGAATGTTGCTTATTCCCACGAGCATGATAGCATTTATTTTAAATTCCTTCAGAATTCTTTCTCACAGAAATTCCCACAACATTGTTCTTTCTTGTGTATGTTTTCCCCAAGGCAAGATTTCACCAGTATTAAATCTCCAAAGTGGAAGAGTACTGTGTACCACTATAAGAAATTACAGTATGTCTTGGTGAAATCAACTCATACATTTTCCTCCAAAAATGAAAGCTAGAATAAGCCATGCTTGATTTCACTTTTCATACTTTTCTAGAGGAAAATGTGCCAGATTTTATGAAGCTTTTAAAAGCAATATAGTGCTACCAATTGGTGCGTATTTGAATGCAACATTGTGTCAAAATTTCAAAGCAATCGGTGAAGAACTTTCGGAGATTTAAGATTGTGAACAAACGAACATTTACATTTTTATTTATATAGAGATATCCAAACACTTTCACTTTCTCTGATATTATAGTTATGAAATATTTTGTATGCTTATCTTTTATATAGAGAAGAAAAAAATATTCCTGCTTTAACAACCATACAATGTAAATTTAAATAAATGTATTGGCAAAGAAAGAATGGCAAAAAAGGGAAACCTACTTATTTTATTTCATTTGACCACTGTATAGTTATTTCTTTTCCAAGAAACAGGTTATAATTTGGGCCTACAAAGCTCTGTTGCTTTTGTTTTCAATGATGGTTAAAAGCATTGAAGAATCAACTGTATCATATGTATTTTTAAAAATATTTTTTCCTATAATAAATGTCTTTTAAGAAGAAAAAATAAAACAGAATGAGAGGAGCAACAACTGTATAACATTCTCATATATATTTCAGAGGAAACTTTAGATCGTCTTTTGAAAGCTGCTTAGAAGCATCTCACCTAGCTAGGATTTACAGATTTAATTATCTAAGCAGAAAGACAATCATAAGACATCAAAAATATACCCTTCAGAGCAGGTTGAACATTTTAATTCGAAGCTTGGCTTGATGCTCATTCAAAAGATGTTTGTGTATATTTAATGGGAGAGATCCACTGAGGGATTTTCCTCAACTCCTGGCAGAAAATGAAAAAAAAGTTAGATCTGTTTGTTTCAAAGGTTCCTTTGCTAGGGCCTTGAAATGCAATGCGTAATAAGTTAGGCATTGTATATTCTCTAGAAAACCACTTTGAATGCATTTGCACAGTAACGTTTCAAAGCGTTTGATTTTTTCCCCCCATTAAAGATGAACTGAAATCAAACTGTATGTGATATACCAAGATTCAAACCAAAGACAGAAAGAGAAAAACGGCAATTAATTTAAGCTAAAATTAAAATCAGAATGCCAGAGATAAGCAACATGTGACCCAATGTTCACATACTTTAATTCTTAACAGTCCTTACTACATTCTATGCTAGCTAGAGGTGACAGGCACTGAATATTTGTTCAACTCATGGATTCAACAAGATCAAAAAGAGAACATTTCAAAAAAGTAATGCATTTGTAATTTCCTGTAGCTGGACCAAATGCTTCGACATGGGAGTATTCCATGACAAACATTATCTCAAGACATCTGCCCTAGTTATAATAGAAATGCAGAGATCTGGGGAAACTGGGCACTGCCAGAGGTACTGTACATCTTTTCTGCAGATCGATCAAATGACACTTATTTTAGGAGCAGATTTTTCTGGCTGCTTCCTTTACTGAAAGAACTAACTCCAATGAGATCTGCAAGAATTACAACTTCTACAGGCTGCCCAAGGCCATCAAGAGCAGGGAAGTGCTTCATCAAAAAGTAACAATAATAATCTAATATACTAAAAAATATGATTGCTCTGTAAAAGACTGAAGCACTCACAAGCACTCCTTGGCAATTCATAAGTTAGCTAGGGGCAAGACCCTCATATATGACTCAGTATTTCAATGAAATGCTATTTCTGCTTCCTCTCGTGTTGCTTTTTCCATATTGCCTTCTGTACAATGCATTCCATGCTTTTTTCATACTGTAGGAAGTTAGCAACCTCCTCCTTAGAAAATGAAATATTTTGGGGAGTATTAAAAAGAGGCAGGATAAAATATTTCCCCTAAAGGAGAAATGGGAGAAAAAAAATTGTAACAAAGGCAGAAAGCTGCTCCAGTCATCTTGCTACAGGAAACTTGAAAAGGGTGAAGTCTTTAGAAATGCAGATGTTGTCTCCATTCAGAAAAATTGGGAAACTCTATTCATAAGCAAAGAGCAAACAAAGACTCCAGATAAGCAACACAATTAGGCAAGTCCAAAGTTAACAAGATTAGCTCAGACAAAATCTAGGATTTGCATTTCCCCTTTTGCCTATAGAGGCAGCCATGACCCCCACATGACCCCATAAGAATTTGGCAACAGCCGTTTGAATAATAAAGGACATGTTTGTGCACAGAAACAGGCATCTCAAGTTCAAAGCCCAAAGAAGGTATAAACCCCCCTCCTCACTCTCAACTCCATTTTGTCAGCTGTCCTAGAACTGCATATTAAGGCTGGTTCTGCTAATCAATAAACCTTCTTTCCCAAGCAGCCTCCTTTTTATTTCCAGTATCTTAGCCTTCACTTTATTTCCAGTGTCTTACTCCTGGCTTGAAACTGGACCTGATATTTCTTTCAACAGTACTTTATTCTATCTGTGTGTTTTATTCCATACTGCCTTCTCTGCATCTATTGCCCTTTTGTGAGTGATATTTCAAACACAGGCAGGTTTTGTATGATTTGGCCTGCTATGTGTGGATTCTTTAAATGCCCTTCAGCTCTATTAATGGAGCTCTTGGTATATATTTCCACTTGTTGGCTGCAGTTCTACAGTCCATTTCTTTACCACCTCCATCTAAAAAGAAGAGCTGTTTTGCAAAGCAAAACATTGTATGTGCACAAATCATAATTGCTCTTTCATTCTATTAAATCAATGTACTTAACATTTAAGACATCCATGCTGGTGAGGAAAAGGGAGATTTATTAATTTTCACGGTTATGAGGTTATTCCATAGGCAGCAGCTCAGCCTACCTGCCTGCCTTCCTTAATAAGCACCACTTGAATATCACCAGCATTGATAAAATCACCTTCAGTCAATTGCAAAAGGCACCTTTAACATCATCAAAAAGCATCTGCTTCTCCCGGTTGCTTGAATAGACTTGATAAGTGGCTAAAATACCAAGTCCAATCTAAACATCTGACTGTGTGACAAATCATAGTAATAATATTTTTCACACAGATATAGCAGGGTCATTTGGCCTATAGAAATGTGTTATGGTATCAATAAATCAGGGCAAAATCATGAACAGTAATTGAATTGAAATGTTGAATGGCCAAACCATCAGGAATCACCAGGATGAAGTCTGCAGTTATCTGGGCATTTTATTTAGACAAAAGCAAGGAAAAATTAAAAATGTGATTATTAAAGAATACACCCAAAGAGAAAAATGTCCTAAACCCCAAATTGAATCATGGAAACACCATCAAAGCCATTAATACCTGGACCATACTTCTGATACCATGCACTGCTGAAATTATTATCTGGACACAAAAAGAACTGGATAATTTGGACCAATTAAACAAGAAATCTGCTAACTATGTGCCATGCATTATAGCCCTGTAGTGATATTGATAGATTAAATCTGCCTCACAGAAATGGAGACAAAGGGTTACTTCAGGTCAAACAAACTGTCAAATAAAAAAAAGCATGCATTTACTGTTATCTAAAAGAGAGTTAAGAACAAGCATTGATGCAAGTTAAAAACTGAAACTTACTAAATATATAGGAAATATAAAAAATGACTATTGAAGTAATGAAATAAAAACTTGAACAGAATGCTGGCAAAGCACAGCATTTATATAGTCATCTTCTACAAAAGATAGAAGAGAAAGTGGATAAAGCTAAAAACTGTCAATCACTTACAACTGGAACATTTCAAAAAAGTAACTCAAGCCTTGATTTTGGCTGCTCGTGAGCAAGCTGTTTGAACTAATACAATTAGGCCGGAATTGAAAAAAAATATCAAAAATTCAAATTGCAGATTGTGCAAAGAAGCAAAAGAAACAAGTAGACCATATAATCAGCACAGGCAAGAAGACTGCACAAACTGGTTATAAACAACAGCAGAACAGAGTTACCAAACATCTGGAACATCTGTAAAAGTTATCATGTGCCAGTAATGAAAAAATGTTGGAATTCAATATAATTGAACTATAATTCAATATAATTGAATTAGTATTCAGAAACAAGCAGGTTTAATATTGTGGAATTTCCAAATACAGACTGATAAAGTCTTGGCATATAGCATACTGGATTTAACTGTGGCTTAAAAGAAGAAAGGGTGAATAATTGATATGGAGATACCAGGGGATTGTATAATAGAAGACAAAGAGATGGAGAAGGTCATAAATTTTCAAGATCTAAAAATTAAAATACTGTAAATGTATGGCATGAACCAGCCATGGTGGTCCCAGTGGACAATAGGTGCCATACCAAAATTTATTGGAAAGTATTTAGAAAATCTGTACATTGATAAAATTTGCATCTGTCAATTACAAATGGCCACACTCTTTGGATCGATAAGACAAAGATAGTACCAGTAATAAAAGGCATACAGGTAGTCCTTGACTTTCAACAGTTCATTTAGTGACTGTTCAAAGTTACAATGGCACTGAAAAAAGTGACTTATGATCATTTTTCACACTTATGACCATTGCGGCATTCCTATGGTCATATGATCAAAATTGAGACACTTGGCAACTGATTCATATTTATGATGATTGTAGTGTCCCGGGGTCATATGATTACATTTGCAACCTTCTGACAAGCAGTGTTACTAGTGTAACAGCTGAAGTGATTCATTTACAATTGTGTCAAGAAAGGTTGTAAAATGGGGCAAAATTCACTGAACAATTGTTTCACTTAGCAACAGAAATTTTGGGCTCAATTGTAGCTGTATGTTGAGGACTACCTGTATACTGGTATACTGTAATTCCAAAGCTCTGGAGTCCCACTTGAACATCTCTGGCATTGACAAAATCACCATCAGTCAATTCCAAATGGCAGCTTTACTTGGAACAACGTAAATCCTGTGATGGTACCATTGACACTATTAAAAATCTGCCTATCACAAGTCCTTGGGAAAAACTCAATAGGTGAACAAAAAGGTCAAATAAACATCTGCCTGACTGTGTGACCAATCATAATAATACACTATTTGATAGCCAAAATGAAGAAAGAGAGAAGGGTAGGCAACCCGTTAATACTGGAGCAGAGGCCAATAGTACTGACTGTCTACAAGATTAGGTTTAGGTGCAGAGAACGTAGAACTTGAAGATCTTTATTTTAAATCATTTCTTAAAAGTAGCCAATTATTGGACTAAATTTCCAGACTGGGATACCATATTTTCTACCAGGATATCCTCCTGCCAAGGAGGAATTGATTGATTGGAAAGGGTTGCGCCTTGCATAAGGTATCCAAAATATTGAGGTAGCTTACTAGAAATCTCTCTCCTTGCATTGTTTTTCATAATTTATGGCTATCAAACCAGCATAAATTATTGTTGCATTATTGAGTTCAACAAGGATTAGACTAAAGAGCCATAAATGAGTTACAAACATCCAGCTGACCATTTATGTTTTTCTACATCTGGTTACTGCTGTTTCATGGCTTTCTGGATTGTATCAGAAGAAGGTTGTATCTAACTATTTTAAGTTCTGTTTACAAGAAATATTGAACACTCCAATCATTCTGAGGAATTGTTCTAAGGAATCATCACTAATTTGAACTGGTTTGGCAGATGGAATGTTTTGTTTCAAGTTTAGAAAAAAGCCCATTTTCTATTTTGCTCACACCCTACTCTTAACCACCCGCAGTTTTCCATTTTTTTTTCAGATGTCCCTACACGTTCCTACCACAATAAATATGCCAGAGCACATTTAAAAGCATATTTTAATAGAACAGTGTGAGGCTTTATCTAAATAAATGCATCTTTGGGATAAAATATATGGTTTGATACTCTATTATTTCGTTAATATATCATTGCAATCATTTTTAACTTTGCCCCCCTTCTTATATGTAAATATGCAATCAAAAACAAATATGTGGAATTTTTTTTAATGAAAAAACACCACAGAATGGACTGCTGCTAAAGAAAAAAAGATGATGCTGTCACGTGTTAAAGTTGTCATTTACTGAGAAGGGTTCAACTAAGAGAGCTTCTACTCCTATCTCCAAATATTAAGCAATATTTTAATACTCACTGTATAGTCTCATGGGATCAAAATCACTCTAGGAAAAAGGAAAGAGTTGGAGAAGATAAAACCTTTCAAGGCTATACTTTAAGTGGGAGCATCTATTAATTGTTCAGTCTTGTCAGGTGTTTATAGCCTCCTCCTTTAAACCCGTTGAACAACTGTTTGCAAGTAATTGGCTATCTTAACTGCAGGTAAGTGGCCTACAGTGTCCCTGTCCTAACCTATTTTCATGCTTTCAGGAAACCTCCCTTGATACTCTCTTTCATTTATTTCACTATTTTTGTTCTTATTAAAGCCTTGCCTATATTCAATGCATATTCCCTCACCCTGTTTCCTAATTTAAAGGCTGTTGCTGTTTTTCCTCAGTCTCTCTGACCATAATGGATATAACGGCTTGCTTGTAACATTTAACCCATTTTAAAAATTGTATCTTGCTCCAGAGTCCTCTTCTCCAGACTTAACCCCCCCCCCATTTTTTTTATACGCAATTTCTCTCATCACAATTTCCCAATTCTTTTGCTGAGTTATTACTCTTTGGTGAATCTCCTTGAGCATGACCCTCTGAGGCCCGGCAATGGTTACATTAAATGGAACAATTTCATACCGTGCAACCAATGCAAGGTTTCTGCTACTTTTTATTTACATGACATTGGCTTGGAATGCTTGAAATGCGTAATGTGTCTTGCTTCCCAAGTGCCTCGACTCTGAAGCTGGTAGTGAAAAATTTGATTGACCCACATTTACTTTTATAGCCTTAATTTTGGCACATCCTAATAGTCTGCAAGTAATGGTGTTAGAACAGTGGTCCCCAACCTTTCTGGCTTTGCAGATCGGTGATGGCAGCGGTAGTGGTGGTAGAGAGAAGGGATGGTTCTGCACAAGTGCCATATGCCCAAATGGAGCTTTGCATGTGAGCACATTCGCCTGCCGCTTGTGCAGCCTGGTTCCAAGCAGGCCACAGTCCTTTACTGGGCTGTGACCCAGCAGAATATTCAGACAATGAAATGTAATTTTCTAATGCTAATAACATTCAGATCCAGTGGAAACCTTTTGGTATCACTCTTGGTCAATTTTTAATTGAGATACCCAAAAGGTTTGCCTATCATTTCACCCATGGTAAAAAGAAACAAGCTTTTATGTTGCAAAAGAGAAAAAAAAATGCCATGCTTGGATTTTGCATCTTTCTTTCTGGGAACTTAAAATCCCATAACCTAATTAAGCTATTGCAATGTGCTCTACATGGGGCTATCCTTGAAAAGTATTCAGAAGTGTCAGCTGGTTCAAAATGCAGCTGCTTGATCAATCTTGAATGCCCCAAGGATAGCACACAAAATGCCCTGGGTACAAGTTTGCTTCTAGGTCCAATTCAAGGAATTGGCTATGACCTTTTGCACATCTGAATCTGGTTGCTGAATTTATTCATATTATGGCTTCAGACAATAGAAGCCATAAACTAAATAAACAGGCTAGGTTTCACCATAAAATAGTACAATATTTGTACTGCTAACAAAGTATATTATAAAAAAAAGTTTCTGTGTTTTAAGTCTCATTAACCATCACCTGTGTTGTGTGAATGTAGTTACGGAATATAATACAGCCATGTATATCAGTCTTCCACAATTGTGCTTTTGTTAGATGTGTGGACTTTACCTCTCAGAATTTTCAACAATGGCCATAAAGATTGAGCTGGAGGATTTCTGGAAGATGATGTCTGCTCATCTGGATGATATCCAGATTGGGAAAGGTAGTATATGAGATAAGGCTTGGGTTTGTGATTCCGGCAGCTTCAGCACAGGTAATCTATGATCATTTTTATTTCACTTCAGTCCCTTTGGGTCAATTTGCAATCTTTCTCTAGATTATTCCCAAGGCAGTAAAAATGTCTGACCTTGTCAGTAGGGCAAAATATAATAAATTCCAAATTGCTTTTCATTATTAGCCACTGAAATACTGTAATGCCTCTGCACTGGACTTTCAGATTCTCACTATATTTTTTTTTAAAAAAGAAAATATTTTGTTTCACCATTTTAAATATATCTTGCAGTTTGATGTGATGTGTTTCTGATTATAATTGAAGACTCTCACTCAGGGTTAATTCTGTAATTTTTTGGTACAACTTATATACTACAGTAGCATGAAATGTTAGCCAAATCCTTAATTTCAAAGGAATGTCAATGCCAATGGTGTTCAAGTGGTGTTCCAGTTGTTTTGGGATTGCACCCAAGGCGCCTATTACTATTGGTACTACCCTTAATAATAGCAATTATTGTTATTGTTATTATATAAGTGCTTTGTTTACTGTCTCATTAGAATCATAGTTCTATTTATATCATAGTTCTATTTGAATGTTTATTTACTTTCTATTTACAATACAGCTCTATTTGAACTTTAATGAAGCTTATATATCTCTCCTGTATTTGCAAACACAAGTAATTTGTCTGTAGATTTGTCTTCCTTGATACCACCACTTTATATCCAAGTTAGCCATCTGTTTCTCCTTAGCACCTATTATGCACAGCAGTGTTTTGATAATGTTATGCTTCATCTCTGAGTTAATGTCTTCAGCACTGATCGTATCTCTACTAATTCTTTGATATCGTACACTTTTGAATAGTTTTGGCAATCTGTCTTGCCATCTAGTGCTCAACCTCCCTTCCTGCACTAAATTTGATTTGGACTGTCCATTTACCTCCAACTGTTTGGGGAATGAGAAGCAGCTGGTTATAGTCCAAGTCTCATTTTTGTGAAGAGAATATATTTTTCATATGACAACTTTTGGCAATGCCTTTCCAGCAAGTTGCTTCAGCTATCTCACTTATTTTCCCAGCATGGAAGAATCTATAGGTTGTATTCTTTTAGTTTTCCATCTTAATAATCTGAGCTCAAAGTTTGGTTCCTGATGGGGTTGTTATCTCACCAGAGGGATGGTCCGGTCTGTACCAACAGAACTTACAAGTTCTGATTCTATATCCCAGCAATTCCTAATGACAGATGTTTGCTTTTTTTCTCAGCATCTCACTCTAAACCAAAATATTGGTTTAGTTTTGACTAAACCAATCATTATTTTCTCTCAGTGTGAAGCTGAACCACTTATTTCTTTCTTCTATCTATACTAGGTGGACTATCTAAGGCCACCGAGAATGTACCTTATAAAATCTGTGCATCATAGCAGCGTTGTTTGTTTAAATTGTTTAATAAATTTATATTGTATAGAATTAGATTTTCTCAAGTAGAAACTGGCAGACATATGAAGGCACATTAACACCCACCCACATACAATAGCAGGATGGTTTGTTATACCCTGTTTAAAACAAGGAAATACTTTATATAACAAGATGTGTTGCTGAACGCTAGCTCATCTATTTGATAGAAATATCTTTTTTTTTTTTTTTAGATGACTGAAATACTGAAGACGCACCTGAATAGGACGGAATGGAGACATTTATAAAGATATTTTCAGGTTTCTATAGTAAATCACTAGGGAATAAAATTAAACAAACAAGAAGAATTGGTGGCAGGGGAAAAATGGATGGGTAAAATAAAATCCATCAGCAAGTACACTATGAACATAAAACAAAAAAAAGCACAGGACACTCATAATAAATGTCATTTTAAAAAAAACTTATTAAACCTGGAGAAATCCAAAGTAAAAACAGACAAGGTCTATTGCTCTGGTTTCTGTGACATACATGGTATTATAAAATGCCCTAAACTATGCCACACATGTTTGAATTTGGCAGCAGGACCTCTGCCTTTGTATGAAGAACATTTGGCAAAAAAAGTCACACAATGTATCTGATTCCATTACAGCTTCTCTGCAATATCTAATGTATGCTGCTCACATCTAGGCAACATGAGCAGCATGCAAGTCAGATGATAGATAGATAATAGTCAGACAGACAGACAGATAGATAGATCTAATGTATATTCAAGTCTGAAAAAACACTGCTTTACATAGTGCCTTTAAAATAGTCTAAATACTGCAACCACTTCCTTTTTTTCAGGTTAGGGTTAGGGTTTATTTCGATCCTTACAGAACTAATCTAGAATCACGGAACTATAGATTTGCATGGTATCATTAGGCCACTAAGTCCAGCCCCTGCTCACCATAGGAATCCAATTTCCTTGAACACGGCTAGTGTAGAAAGCCATGAAGATGGTACTGAATATAATATTTAGAAGCCATTACAGAAACAACAAGGTCTAAAACCTTCCTTAAACTCTGGGAAAGGAGATAGAAAGTAGCTCAGGCTGGCGCTTCTCTGACTCACTGTGTTATAAAAGGGAGAGGAGGAAAAACACAACCAGGCTTCCAGGCTTCAATTACTACTGGTATAACCTATCTTGATAAGGTAAAGTTCTGTTTTTCTTCTCATGGTGGTTTCCTGCAGGGATGGAAGTCAGTGAAGAAGTCTTCTCTGGGTAATTAATTGTACAGTTCCAACTAACATCTAGATGAAGCTCTAGTTTCCAATTGCAGCATCATATTCCTTACATCTCAGAAGGCATATGGAGTTGATTCATCTAACTCTCTGCAGATTTTTGGCAGTAAATACTTTTACTTTTTACTTTAGTTTATTGTACTTTACTTTGAAGCGTTACTAAGAAACATCAAATTGTGAAATTCTAGTTAAAACATCAGAATCTTAGGCTTTGATTTTGGGAAGAAGACCAGTTTACTGCCCTTTCTGTTACTCTTGAAAACTTGAGTATATGGGGTTAAAATGACTTCCTCTTTGAGAAAGCATTGCCTTATCCCATGCCTGATACTGTACAAGTGTGCTTGTACAGCTGCTTGGCTACAATCTTCTGTTGAAAGAAAAATCTTCATCAGGGTCCAGACCAAGACGGGAATAAACAAACATGGAGAATGCTTTAGAAAGAAGGTTGTAGTTTATTGAAGAGGCGAGCCAGACAGAAAGATGGCTCTGGAAAAAACAACTGACCACATGGAGCAGAGTGGTGGGCTTTTGTACCTTCTGGAGGTCTTGAGGTTGTTTCCTGTTCCTGTTTGAGGCTTTGTATTTCCTGTGTCAGGTACTTTGACCTGAGCCTGTGTGTGCCCTTTTGGTATTGGTGGGTTAATCCTATTATGTCCTGTTTAGATGGGGTATGTAGATTTTAAGGGTCTTTGTCTTCCTAACTTCTTCAGTTTCTAGCTGGAAGGCTCCAACCTTTCTGAAAGGATTATTGAATTTGCATTTCTAAAAGCTGGCTTCTGCCTAGGGGCTGGGCTGATTTCTGGGGCTGGTTTCTGTTGTTTTTTTAAAGATCTTCTCCATTATTCCCTTGGGGAAATATGTTTTGCCTTTTTAATATTTTCCAAAATATTTCTTTTTCTGGATTCTTCCCATACTTCCATGAAGGAGGAACTCATTAAGAAGTGCCCCATCACAGAACTTTTCAGATTTTGAAAATTTTGCAACAAGATCAGAGGGGAGTTCTTGGGGAGAAAATCAATCTTCCTTCCATATAATTTCTCAGGGTGCCAGTATGATGCAGCACTCTCTCTTATCCCAGGTCATTGATCAAAGTATAAGAATTACTTCTTTAGGATGACAGGATTCATTTCTCTTTCTAAGATCTTCCAGACAAACATTCCAGTCCCATTATGCACATGAGTTGACACTCCATTGTTCACACAATGCTGGAACTGGGGGTTGGCAATTGGGAGTATTTTATGTGTACCCCTGTGTTAGCAGTGATGGGGAAGCCTTGATTCAGAGGAGCAAATCCTGCTTTAGAAGGGCAATCTATCACTGCTTTAAGAGGATTCACCTTGCCTCTCACCGACTAAGATGCTGGCATAACAGTGTGCTGCCATAATTAAGGATAAGAGACCAAATACAGAATTTCTCCAAAGTAGTATTTGTAGAATTTGGAAGGCAACAGAAGCTTGCCACTACAGCAAGCACAGAAATATGAAGCATTAATAATTAAAAAAAAATATCTGAAGAGGAGAAAGGGTAGTATTAGTATGGACCTGAGAGGGTGGGATAAA
The DNA here is from genome assembly GCF_001527695.2 of Protobothrops mucrosquamatus. Lineage (NCBI taxonomy): Eukaryota > Metazoa > Chordata > Lepidosauria > Squamata > Viperidae > Protobothrops > Protobothrops mucrosquamatus. The sequence goes on along the minus strand of NW_015386405.1, from coordinate 4,211,532 downwards.
GTACTCAGTTACAAGAACTCGGTAACAGGGACATATTAAGTCTACTTAATTATGCGTCAGAAAGGCCAAAACTTAGTGCTCGTCATGTCCTTATGCCCAAGCTGTCTAAAAATGTTCAAAACTGCCTGGGTGGGACTCAACTGCCTTTTAAACTGAATTCAAAGGAACCAGAGGTAGAAAGGCTGACTTTAAAAGGTGTTCCATGAGCAAGCCTTCTCCACATGCCTCTTCAAATCATAATAGCCTGACTGCATCACAGGGAGATACTAACAGGCAGCGATGAAGCAATAAAAGCTTCCAGCTTCTCTTGGGTAGCTGCAGTTGGTCATAGTCTGAAAGAAGAGACGGTACGTCAAACACATCTCCCTTACAAATAATTAAAAGCAAGAATGGGGAATTTAAAATGCTCTGCTTTCTTGAAATAAATGCATACTAGCCAACAGGAAATAGCCAGCTTGAAACCCACCCCCTGCTCTGTGGTGCCTTTGCTTTGGTCTTTTAGTTAGAAATCATGGGCTGCTTGAGGAAGTCTACAAAAATGAATGCAAGTGTGTGTGTGTGTGTGTGTGTGTGTGTGTGTGTGTGTGTGTTCAGGCATTTAGCCTAAGTCATTTGCCAATTATATGCCTCCAGGAGCTCCGAGGAGCCATGGAAGCACTCTGCAAATGTAGGACCATTGAAAAGAATGCAGCTGTTTCATCCCACAATGCACTGTGGTTTGGGATGTTAAAGCAAAGGAGGTCATAGCCTCATTTTTGATATAATATACTGAGAGTGGATTGGCTCCATAAACAATACTGTGAGTTGCCATGTTAATGCTGAATTTGAGAGGTGAATCCATATCTTCTGCATATCTTATCTTTCCTTTCAGGCTTCATATTCAAATTTAAATTCATAAGCAGGCTTCTTTGCTTTTATTAGACCCACTGTCACAAAAAAGCATGCTACCTGAATTCAGAGTTAACAATTATCATATTAGAAGCTATTTTCCAGCTTTCAGGTCCTAACAATCTGATTTTATTTAACCCTTGTATGATTATTTAATTCATTCAGGATTGCAGAAATAACATTCCAGATTTGAAAAAGATTATTTTCAGGGCATTCCAGCTTATACTGTAGCTTATTGGATTAGCAACAGTAATGCAGGAGCAAGAAACTTTTTTTTTTATAGTTTTGAGAAACAAGCCTTATTCTGAGAATTTAAATATATTTTTGTCAAACTAAACTGAAGTCTCATACTGCAAAGATACAATTCATACACCTTCTAAAACCAATAATCTAATTTTACTTTAACACAGTTTGGGTGACGTCTCTGACCATTTTTCAAAAACTAAAGGATATAATGTGTTTTGGTATTTTTAGATGGTTAGCCTCTTTGTTGACATTCTGAATATAATAAAGCTCCAACAAAAGGGGCAGCACCAGGCAACTACAAGCTATTTACCTGCTTACCAAATTGCTAACTAGTATTGTAGCTGAAAGTCCAACAGCATCTAGTTGAAAACAAAGTTTTTTTTTCCACCTGAGTATATATAGCCAAGATATTGCAATGTAGTTTGGACTGGACAATGGAGTTTGGACTGGACAAATGTGCCACCCTTACTATCAAAAAGGGGATAATAATGAATACTGGAGGAATTAAAATGTCCCATGGAAATAACATCAAAAGTCTGGATAAAGATGAACACTATAACACTACCTGGGCATCTTTCAAGCACACTGGAGTCAAGAAGGTTGGAAGTGAACATATCATGAGAGAGAAGAAGATCTTAAAGTTCAAATTCATTGGAGGAAATATCAAGAAGGCAATGAGTACCTGTGTGATTCCAATCATTTGATACAGAGCTGGATAATGGACTGGACTCAAGCAGAATTAAAAGCCATGGATAGTCAGACAAGAAAAATAATGACAATGAATCCTGCTCTTCATTCATTCACTGCAACATCCTTGCAGTGATGTTTACAGACTTTACTTACCAAGGTAAATATGTGCAAGTGTGGAATGTTGTAAGTATATCAGATGGTTGAAGAAGAAAAAAAGGGCATTGGAGGACTATCTGTAGGATAGTGAAGAAGATGCACTGAAGCCAGTGGTGGGATTCAGCCAGTTCGCACCACTTCGGCAGAACCGGTAGCTAATTTTTTGTTGCCCAGGCCCAGAATGGACTTCTGGAAGCAGCATCCACACAGAGAACCGGTTGTTCACATATTTGAATCCCACCATTGACTGAAGCTAGTATACTGGGAAGGCCTATTAAGTAGACCAAACTGACAAGAAAAACCAAATGAAGAACAGAAAAGAGGCATGGCAAGGCAAGCTATTATGACCAGTACATTAAGGGGAAAAAAAAACTAGCAGGCAAAGCAGATAACCATAAAATAGAGTATAATTTATACTAATGGTGGAAATGCTATCAATACCTGGACCATACTTCTGATAGGATACTCTGCTGGAATTATTAACTAGACACAAGAGGAATTGGACAGTTTGGACTGAAAAACAAGAAAATTGATAACTATTCATTATGCATTATAACCCATAATGATATTGCTAGATTATACCCTTCCTACAAAAAAGAAAGCAGTGGGTTATTTCAAGTCATATAAACTATTGAAGAAGAAAAGCATGTATCAACTGATTACATAACAGACAGAGAAGAACAACATTTAGGCAAGTTAAAAATTAGAGCTTACTGAATATGCAGTAAAAAAGTGAAATAATGTAATTTACATTATTTATATAATATAATGTAAGAACATATTATGTAACATAAAATAATGCAATAAAACACACAAACAGAAGTTTGGCAAGAAAAGTATTATATGGTCAATTTCTACAAAAGTTTGAGGGGAAAGCTAAGACCTTAATGGAACATTACAAAAAGAAACTGATGTCTTAATTTTGGTTGCTCATGAACAAGCTATTTGAGTTAATGCAGTTAAGCCAGAATTGAAAATTCATCAAATGAGTCAAAAGTGCAGATTGTGCAAAGAAACAGAAGAAACAGTAATTCATATGCTCAGCTCTGCAAGAATATCGCACAAACTGATTATAAACAACATTATATAGTCACCAAAATTATTCAATGGAACTCCTCTAAAAATATCAAGTAATGAAAAATTGGTGAGAATATATAGTTTAAAAAGTAGTTGAAAATGAGTAGGTTAAAATATTGTGGAATTTCCAAATACAGACTAATAAAGTGTTACCTCATAACACACCAGATTTAATTGTGGGTGAAAAGAAGAAAGTGTGCAATTGATGTGACAATACCAATAAAATCAAAGTCAAAAATTGGATAATATCCACAAAGTACCAAGATCTGAAAGTTTGGAAGTTTACCACATAAACTGCCTGCAGTTCCACTAGATATTGGCACACTGGGTGCCATATTAAAAATGTTGGGAGATATTTAGAAAATCTCTGCATTGACAAAATTTCCATTGTCAATTACAAAAAGCCACAGTGCTTGGATCCACATATATATTACCCATTAGTACATCCTACGTTCTTGAGAAGAACTCGATGTGTATGAAGGCCAACACCAGGTTAAGATCCTGCAGCCGTATCTTCACATTTTTTTTACATATAATAATGGCAACATTTATTATAGATCTATAACAAGTCAAAATGATGAACACCAATCCTATGAAGGAAATAAAAAAGAAGTCTTGATAAAAACTCTGCCAATAAATTGAAAAAAGCAGGAATTGCCATCATGATGACTACTATCACTACCATAATCACTGCATGGTTTCATAGTAGTTAATCATTTCAAAATTTCTACTATTCTACTATTTGTATCTTCAAATTGCTCGTCACACTAATGAAAATAGAATTTTGAAGGGGGAATATCTGCCTGTAAATTACATAACTTGTATTATACTGTAGCAGCTACACAAGAATAGATAATTGTTGTGTCCTGAGCCTGCAAGAGCTGACAGCAGGCTCAGAAGTGTTGCAAATGGTCCCGGGCAATCCCAAAAGCTGCCCGGGACCAGACAGAGTGGCGCCAGCCTTGGGCGCATGCGCAAGGCGCGAAAAGGGTAAATTCCTATTGGTTCACACTGTCCGGGTTTCAGGCACTATAAAAGGTCTGCGTGCCTTTTGCTGTTCGCTTGGTTGTAGGAGTGTGTAATAAAGAGCTTGTTGTTTTCACCATGTGTCTTCATCAATTGCTAGCGAACCGAAAACACAACAATAATGATACTTCGAATCTTGCTTCACAGATAAATAGCTTTCTTTCTTATTTTTTCTTCTTGCTCTGCTTTTATCCAGGATTATTCTCAACAGTCAGAACGTTCCAATGTTTCAGACAGAGAGGACCTTCCTTTCATCCATTTTATATGATCCTAGAGATGCCATGATTTAAAATAGGACCTTCTCATGCAAAACATTGCCTCTGCATTAACCCAAGATCCTTCAAATATTAGCTTGATGCAGATACAAAGAACATGCAGAAAGAAACCCTTTCTTATTTCTATCATTTAATTTTCTAAAACACATATTGACCAATGGAAGAATTTATTCAGCATGTCAAGCATATAGCATTGGACTTGAAAGCCAAGCAAGGCAGGCCTAACTAATCCATCAGACGAGAATCCTCAGAGGGCTGTAGGCTGTGGGAATTGAAAAAAAGAAGGCATAAATGGCAAATTACTTTTATATTATTGCAAAAAGAAAATAGTAATCCTTTCATTGATATGTCAGTTCAGCCAACTGGGAATAAGCCTAAATCATGGGTATCACTGGAAAAAAAATCCTACCTAAAAACTAAATACTAAAAGAGAGCAAGAATTTAGCATATTTCTTCCATCTTTCATTAGTTTACTTTTTCTGCTTTTAATTCTCAATCAGAATAGAGGTGGAAGGGACCTTGGAGGTCTTCTTGTCCAACTCTCTGCTCAAGCAGGAGACTGTATACAATTTCAGACAAATGGCTGTCCAATCTTTTTTAAAAACCTCCAGTGATGAAGCACCCACAACTTTTGAAGGCAAGCTGTTCCACTGATTAATTGTTCTCACTGTTAGGAAGTTTCTCCTTAATTCCAGGTTGCTTTTCTCCTTGATTAGTTTCCATCCATTGTTTCTTCTGGTGCTTTGGAAAATAAAGAGGGGCTGCCAGCCCCTCAAATACTGGAATACTGCTATCATGTCATCCATAGCCATTCTTTTCTCTAGACTACACCAGTTCCTGCAATAGCTCTTCATATATTTTAGTGTCCAGGCCTTTAATTATCTTAGTTGTTCTTCTCTGCATTTTATTCCAAAGTCTCAATGACTTTTTTGTAATGTGGTACCAAAACTGAATGCAATATTCCAGGTGTGGCCTTACTAAAATTGTATAAAGTGGTACTAATACTGTAGTTCACATGATTTTGATTCTATCCCTCTGTTTATATAATCAAGGATTGTATTTGTTTTTTTTGGCTGCTACAGCACACATTTTTGGCTCATGTTTAAGTGATTGTCCACTAGCATTCCAAAGTCCCTCTCACAGTTACTGTTTTTATATAATAATAATAATAATAATAATAATAATAATAATAATAATAATAATAATAATAATAATAATAATAATAATAATAATAATTATTATTATTATTATTATTATTATTATTATTATTATTATTATTATTATTATAATTTTTGAAGGGACCTTGGAGGTCATCTAGTCCAACCCCTGCTCAGGTAGGACACCCTATACCATTTCAGATAAATGGCCGTCCAGTCTCTTCTTAAAAACTTCCCGTGTTGGAGCATTCACAGCTCCTGGAGGCAGGTTGTTCCACTGGTTAATTGTTCTAACTGTCAGAAAATTTATCCTTAGTTCTAGGTTGCTTCTCTCTTTGGTTAGCCAGACTTTTTTTTTTCAGCCAGGTTTTGCCTAACTTGTACTTGCACTTTTGTTTTTTCCTGTCTAGGTGTAAAACCTTATTTTTCCTCCACATTAAATTTCATATTGTTGGGTAGGGGCCTTTGTTCAAGTGTGTCAAGATCTTTTGTGGATCCTGAGCTTGTCTTCTTCTTTGTTCACAGCTGAATAATATTTGAAATGACATTATAGAATTATAATAGATGTAATAATCCATGAACTGACAGGTTGCAACACTGGCAACTCTGCCATTAACCCAAATAAAAATTAATTACTGCTATTTTTGAACAGTGCAATAGTAATGAGATAAGGTGCTCAGTGTTGCCTTCACTGAGAGATGAGCAGCATATAAATTTGATAAATAAATATTACTACATTGTTTAACAATGCAAGTAACATTTATTATTTTTGATGGAATTTTATGAAATTGAAAAATGCAAAACTTTTAACAATAGTTTTTTTTTCCTTTGCTCTTGTGCCACCTTAACTACAATATTATGTATTATTCAGAAAATGCTGAATTACTCTGAAATTTGATTAAGCAAAGAGGTCAATTTTCATTACAAACTGCATAAAAACAATCCATTAAATCATCCATTTTAGGCCAATAATAATGGATCACAGTTTTGATTATTTTAATTAATGCAGTTTTTATAGTGCAAGGCAAATGCTTACATTATTTAAAAAAAATAAAATTGTATCTATTCATTTATAATGGCAGTCATTCATGAAGAACGCACTAAAAGACAGGATCTGGTTTACTGTTGCTCCATAAAACATTAACACAGCTATTAAAGCGTTGCAATAGTGATGTAATTGTTTTCAAATAATTTTAGAAATGCTACTAAGGTTGTTGAAAAACTAATATCAATCTCTGAGCCTTCATACCAACCACATTGGTATCAACCTTTGTTACAGCTTTTGATCACAGATATTATTTTTATCTTTCATTAAATCAGAACTATGGAAGTTATGCTCACTACTGCTCAGGGTACCAGCTGTTATTTCAAAGTTATACAGTCTTACCATTGTGCCTAAGAGAAAAATCATTATTTTTTTAAAGGGGTCAAATTACATTTCCAGATTCTACAAACTAGTTAAGTCAGATGCATCTCTGACATAAAACCTTTTGCAAGGAGTTTCATCCACGTTTCACTACAATGGCCATTCTATGAATTACAAGAAGGCTCAAGTGTAAAGAAGATTAAATCTGTAGCAAACTTGGCTTTTTTAAATTTTTGAACAGAACACACGCTTCAGATCACTTCTTTCCTTCCTAATCTTGTGAAAAAAAAAGTTTTAAAGAAAAGAAGTCAGCTCAGATTCCAGGGTGAGAGAGTAAGAAACATCTACTACAGTATATGCACACAAGGTGTGTACACAAAAGGAGAGTGAGGAATGGTGGTCTCATTATTCTGCCATTTGTGGTGCTATGTAGAAGGGACAACAGTGTTTTAGTCACAAAAATGGGGGGGGAGGAGGTGCTGTTCAAAAAACACTGACTTCAAATGCCAATGTCACAGAATTGCTTAGTTTGGAATATGAACCTTTCATATCATCAATTCCTAAAGAGACAGCCATCCTCAATAATTCTTCACTAGTTCAGAAAGCAATTTCTTTGCTGAGAGGGCTGGAAATTCCCTAATAACTGCCTTGAATTCATTTGTCTCCAAGGGCAGACTGTCTTTATTGCTCTCTCCTTCCACCAGGCATTCTGATTCCTAGTGAAACACCACCAGATGGTGATCTTCCCATGACTATACAATTATAGAAAGTTCCTCCTTTTCCAGAAAAGCATGTTACCATCATAGAAAGCCACATTCAAAATATATGTTGCTGAATACTTCTAGATACCATTTATACCTATGCTTACCTTGATGATTCTGGTACTAAATATGAATGCATGGATCACTTATTATTATTATTTTTTGTGAGTATTGCAGTTTCTTTATGAAATGCCAAGTATCCATTTTTTTTCTGGTGTCAGATTATTAATTGTTTTTGTTCTTAGAGTTATAACTTGATGCATACATACAGTACATGGAGTTAAAATGATTGACATGATAATTGGGGAGTGTGTTGTGCCATCAGATTTGCCTCTCTACTTGGAGCACACTAGAAATCAGCAGAGATAGAAAGAGACAGTTCTTGAGCAGCTATTTAGACATACATTTCTACCTGGTTATGGAAGTTCTCCTAATACAGTAAAAACTGAGTCATAATCTGATATTCAAGTGTAGCTTGCTTCCTGCTGTAGATGAAGAAGAAGAAGCAAGAGATGTTATGAGAACACATGTTTCAATTGTGGGATCCTTGGTGTTGTCTGAGCTTGTTTTCTTGCAGACATTTCATTTCCAAACTAGGTAACATCCTATACAGGAATGGGGTTTGCTCTTGTTTTTATATACTAGTGTCTTGCCCTGACAATGTTGGTGGGAGTGTTCTTGGTGGTTCTTGATCAGGCTGTTGTTTACTTTTAGCTTGCTTGTCTTAGCTGAGAAAGAGAAATGAATATTTTTCGCATTCAAATCAAAATAACTTGTTCCTTTCCCAGCAAGTTTCTTAATAAGGCTGTCTCTTTCAGATCAGGTGCTGTTGAAGTCCAACTATATTAGCTGTAGCCAAAGATATTCAATAATATTTTAAAGTGTGTGTTTTTTAAAAAAACAATCACCTATAATAAAGGATTCATCCATTCTAAAGAAGCATGGGGAAAAAGCCACCAAATAAATTTCCTCTGAAATCGCTTGGGATGTAGCTTAATAGTCAATCAGTAAAGCTGAGACTGAACTGCTTTAGGAACTCATGAAATTCCATGAATGCCCCCTTTTTAAGGATGGCTTTTCCATTTATGAATCAGTTGTTAAATAGCAATTTCTGAAAATAACTGGAGAGAGAGAGAGAGAGATGCAAATAAAACGAGAGAACTCCTGCATGCAAGTTTGAACTCCCAAAGAAGAGAACATTGTTTCTAAATCACAGAGTATCAGGAATTATAGTTAGATGTGCAAGGGGGATGAATAAAATGGCTGAAATTATAAGTCCATCTGTTATTGCACTTCTCTAAAATAATAGTCCTTTCTGGTTTTAACAAGAGTTTGAGTATTTGCTGCAGTTGAAACATCCCAGGAGACCCATGGGGCCTTCATTATCCTCGTCATATAGAACTCTTGATGTGTAGTTTTCATCCTATTTACCAGTAGCTTATGAAGGAGCCACAAGTTTAAATACAGCACCAATAGCCTGGTAAAGATCATATAAAGTAGGATACAGAATTATAGCCAAGAATGGTTCTCTCTCCTTCCCTAGGGAGTTGTTGGTTCCTTGATTTATGTCCTTCCAGGCCCTCTACAGCTCATTAAGATTTAATAATGTAATACCATGATTACTCAAGTATCTCAGTCACATGGAGGTTGTATCTGCTGGTACAGCAGGAGGACATTGGTTTAGAACAGGGGTAGTCAAACTTGGCTCTTTTATGACTCGTGGACTTCAACTCCCAGAATTCCTGAGCCAGGAATTCTGGGAGTTGAAGTCCACGAGTCATAAAAGAGCCAAGGTTGACTACCCCTGGTTTAGAACAACTAACACAGTAGGATTAGTTGTGGGGGAACTGCAGGAAAAGTCTCTACAAGGATTCTAAATGGCTTTCATCTATTGAATCTATTCATTCTAGATTTAAAATTTGGGTCTTCCTTGTTCAAGGGGGAAAATAGATCACTAAAACGTGGAAAGAAATTGCTTTCTTTTATAAATTTAACAGTTGGTAGTAGAACTGCTACGGCAGGGAAATGTTTTTACAAAAATGTAGAGGTTCCATATTAGATAAAGTTTCTTGAAAACTGGCAAGGATGTAACCATATTTTCATCAAATTAGCAAATATTCTGATGGTGACAAAGTTTGATACATCCCTGGTGAGGCTTATATAGGTAACACTCCGTGTTGGCTGTACACATATCAGTATAAAATTTAGCTCCTTTCATAAAAAATGGTGAGGGCACTTAATTTATAAAGGACATATAAAGGTCATTTAAAACTTTTCTATCATGTATGAACAGAGCTTATAAACTGATTGATCATAGGAAGAGGATTAGGGTAGAAAAGACATAGATTTTATCATATTTCATAGCTGGATTTTTTTTTTCTACTGGTGTACAATTTGTCATCCTAAATCTAGAAATCTATCAGCAAATGTAGGGCTTATTATACTCTAGGCAGAATGTCATCAGTGTCCACCTGACAGCAAGAAGAATCATTCCATTGATTCAGGCTGATGCATCCTGAAAACAATTCAGATTGACAGTAGTTTGCACCAAATCCACTTTATCTATTTGAACTTTGTTTTAGAAGAGCTCTAACCTGGGTGAAAAAGAAAAATGAAGTGCTGGCTTATTCAAGAAATATATTTCCTGTATAACATGGCCACTTCACTTTGTGTGCATAACAAAAAAAATTGCTAAGAATTTAATGGTTTCTTTTTGAAAATAATGTGAGGAAGGATATGTTTCCCAAAAAAAAGAATGGAATGAATCTCCCTTCTCCAACCATTCCAGATGCTTTGGAATACAGCTACTAGCAACCACAGTTGTTGCAGCTATGGAAGGTAAGAGTTCATTCTATCACTCTGGGGGATGCTTGTTTGGGAAAGACTGATGTATTTAAGTGTAAATGTACAACAGCAAATCATTTTTTTTCTTTAAGAAAATACATGCCAAGCTCTGTATTCTATTGCATTTATGTAAAGTTTCTGAATGAAGTGAAGGAGTAAAAATTATATATATATAATTTATATTTATATATATATAATTTAAACTGCTTTTACCAGTAGCACCGTGGATTGCAAGCTAAGATATCTTCAAAGAGTGATGAGGATATGACTAAGAATGAATAAGCATAGAAGCATCATAAAAGCCATAGGTAATAATTTAAATTTATCTTTTACTTAAACGCACATTTCCAGGAAACTTGGATGTAGGTTATCTTGCAGGACAATATAAAACTATTTTTAATTGTTGTTAGGCAATTGTCAGGCACAAACAATCAGACCCATATGTGTAGAACTATTTTTAATTGTTGTTAGGCAATTGTCAGGCACAAACAATCAGACCCATATGTGTAGAGTTCAAACTAGCTACTTTATTGTTCTCAGCCTATAGCACAGGAATCTCTCCAGATTGGCAGCTTTCACTGGAGAAAGACCAGATGAGACTCTAAAATATTCAAGGGTGTGGGTGTCAGACAAAGCCTTCTTGTGTTTATATAGGAGTCCAGGCTGGTTGCTATCCAACAATAAGAGAGAGAAATTCTGTTCCAGAAATTCAGTAACACCTGCATTAAATAATAAATAAATAAATAAATAAATAAATAAATAAATAAATAAATAAATAAATAAATAAATAAATAAATAAATAAATAAATAAATAAATAAATAAATACTGGAGCCAGAGACCCTTCAATAGAGAGATTCATATAAGTATAAGAAGTGAGCATGTAATTATTTCAAATAATAGCAATTATCAGAAATCTTGATCTAAGAATTCTGTATTAGTTTTCTTTCTAAAAACACATGTTGTATGGAGATTTTGGAAATGCTATTGTTTCTACTGTCAAAGCATATGAGACTTCATAAGTGACTCAGCTTTTGCTGAACACCTAATTAAAGTATGTTACTTTTATGTTATTATTCATGGTCTTTTCTTCAAATAGCTACATCAAAAACCTACATCAGCTAATTACCGTTATTATTCCTTAGTACAAAATATTTTAAACTGGGTTTTAGATTACATAAATTCCTCGGAGTATGGCTCATTGAACTGAGTGAATTGAGTGAAGTTTACTTCTGAGCAAATCACCATGAATTACACTGATACAGAGAGCTAGAGCTAGATATATGTTATTGATTTATTTATTAATCAAATTTATATACCCTTCCATCTCCCCAAAACCCACTCTGGGTAGCACACAACAATCCAATTCAATAACAAATATAAAAAGAACAGGTATAACATATAAAAATCCATACTAATAAATACCATAAAAATCAAAGACATACAGACTATCTTATCAAAAGCAGGGAAATCAGAAGATCCAGGCAGTTCAAATGGTTATAAAGATTTATTGCAAGCTTAAGCTCTCTACAAGAATTTGAACTACTAATGGCCAAAATAAATTGCTGGTAGATAAGAGACAAAGGAATTCAAGGTGGGCTAGACTTAGATCTCTTGTGGATGTTGAAGGGACTCATGACTGATGACACATTTGACCCCTCCCTCGGGCTCAGCCTGGTCATGCCCTATGCTATCTCTATTAGGAATAACCTATTGGATCAGATTGAAGATCTATCTAATCCTGAAACGATTAACCAGGTGTTTTTTTTTTAGGAGACATTTATAAAAGGGCATGAGGACATTAGCATCTTCTAATTTCTGTTCTGGAATGCAGGGTTTATCTGCACAATATCTTTAAGTTGTTTCTGTCCAATGCTCATGGTGGCTCAATTCTAGGTGGGTTTGAAAATCTGACTGAGGGAAATTTGATCTCTTGCTAATTTAGGCCACTCATTACTTCATCAATACAGAGGTGGATGATGTCATCTTCCTGCCTTTTCCATCCCAATAAATTTCAATTTCAATTAAAAATCTCTGCTTTACAACCCACAACTTTGAAATTAGTGTACAGTGCTTCCTTCTATTGTAACCACAATAAATGCCAGGCATGATGGTGCAGTGGTTAGAATGCAGTATTGCAGGCTAACTCTGCCCACAGTCTGGAGTTCAATCCTGATAGGGCTCAAGGTTGATTCAGCCTTCCATCCTTCCAAAGTTGGTAAATTGAGAACCCAGATTGTTGGGGGTAATATGCTGACTCTGTAAACCACTTAGAGAGGGCTGTAAAACTCTATAGAGTGGTATATAAGTCTAATTGCTATTGCAATTACTAATCTCAACTCTGATTGGCTATAGTGCCTGACTGTCCCAGGTGGCCAGTTTGTCTGGGATATTGAGCTGCTCTACTTACCTGCTAGTTTATGGTTGACTTTTGTCTGTTTTTGTTTGTTTGTTTGTTTTTTTAGATCCAAAATGGCATGTTAAACTAAGGAATTATTCTCAACACTTCTTAGAAAATCACACACAGTTCAGGATTTTCACCTATAAGTGGATATCCTATTTGTTTCTACACCAGCAAACATGGTCTTTTGCTACAGTACTGCACATCTTCTCTTTTCCTTTTTGTAAAAGCATATTTATATTGCAACTAGATCTACTGCTGCTTTGTTTCTATGGAGCTGAATTATCAGTTTTTCCTTGGTACAGAATCTTCTGGATCTACATAGAAGGCAGAAATTAAAGAAGAACCTGTTCCCTGTTGCTTTGCAGGGTATAGTGGTATCAAAAAGAGAAGAATGGAAGGAGAGAAGGAATCTACGCTAGCATCAGAAGATATAATGTGGGAAGATATATGTAGATAAAGGCCTTCATATAGACAAATATCTGGGAAATCAAAAGAAAGCCATGGGGACTAGGGAAGAGGGACAAATCATAAAAATGAAAAAAGAAGGAATGGATGGGCCAGTCTACAAAGTAGCCATCTACTAAGACTTATCTCCTCTGGAAGTAGGGAAAAGCAAGGAGAGATTCAACCAATGAGATCTTGTAGTAGCCATAATTCAGACTGAGCACCAGCCTAGCTCTATTTCCACCAACACAATCCAGAGCAGAATTGTTTAGGTTTATTTGAGAATGAATGAAGAACAGCGTAGGAGGTAATAGGCTTCAGTGTAGAATTGCCCTCAAACACTTTGGCAGCAGCTTACAATGTATTCATTCAGAGTGCAAGCTATCACCTTCTCCTGTTAGGCAATTCTCCCACTACTACTGGGAGAATTAAGCTTACATAAACCAACTGCTTTCTTTTAGGTAGATGCATCTTACTGGATACACACACATAAAGCAAAACATAGATAAACAAAATTAGACTTATACATAAAAAATCAAAATGCACAACCTATAAGGAAGCAGAACAACTAGACTTTTTTGTTTGTTTTCATTTTCTCAGTACTTCCTGAATAAAGTCCACTGCAATGTTTGTTATAACAGGATCTCCTCATTATTACAGAAGTTATAACACTCGTGTGACATGCAATATGTCCCAGTTTTAATATATAGCAGAAATGTAGATGGTTTTTGATTGTTTGATTTAATAACTATTTTCTTTCCCTAAGCTGCCTACTTTGTCTCTGGGGTATGAAAAACAAAAAAAATAACAAAAAATAAAAACAAAAGTTAACTGAAAACATGATAAAATAGTATATTGCTGGACATTAAAAAAAAAGGGGCCCAGTGGAAGTAAATAGCTCAGGGTAAGAAAATAGTACATATTTTTTACATTTGTTTCCCCCAAGATTCAAATCAAGGACATTGTGTATGTCATACATGTAGACAGAAAATGTAGACAATTCATGAAAAGAATAGTAAAATATATTATTATATTATATTATATTATATTATATTATATTATATTATATTATATTATATTATATTATATTATATTATATTATATTATATTATATTATATTATATTATATTATATTATATTATATTATATTATATTATATTATATTATATTATTATTGTATTGTATTGTATTGTATTGTATTGTATTGTATTGTATTGTATTGTATTGTATTGTATTATATTATATTATATTATATTATATTATATTATATTATATTATATTATATTATATTATATTGTTATGTTATGTTATGTTATATTATTATATTAATTATTGTTTCATCTTTCTACATTCCTTTTATTAATCAAGAGGGAGGGGGAGAGATTTAGCATGTGAATTTCAAACAATGCCATAAATCTACCCAATTATTTTCCTTGTGCATTCACCTACCTCAGTCACTGTGCCAGAACATATTTGCTTTGCCACTTTGATAACATGAACATGAATTAAGCTGAGGTACAAATCTGAAGCATTTTGATTATGCATAAATAGAATGCAGAGAAATGCTTTGAGCATTTTAAATCTCTTACTAATGTCTTTATTCTTGCCATATGTTCTGACACCTAAGTCTTCAAAGGAAATTCATTTCTGAATGGATAAAGATGTGCTTCTAGTTTCTGTCCCAGATATAACTCCCTGGGACATGCAATATTTGAAATGTCTATAACTATCTGAGTTTAGATCACAAACTGCATCCAGAATCTTTTCCATCTTTCTTTCTAGCTTTTTTATCTTTCTGTCACTTCAATATCACTGCTAGGGCTGAGTGGAAATGACTGGCCCAAGGTCATCCAGCTGACCTCATGCCCAGTAGGGAAGGTCCATAAAAATGAGTAGAAAGTATTATATAATGGTTTCAATCCAAGATCACTTTTTTCAAAGAATAATTTTGAAAATATGCCTATCCATCTTACATTTTAATTCATTGCTAATGATATTGGAGTACCAGTAATGCAAAAAGTGCTAGTAATATTTGTGTTTGGTTGGTCTGTTGAGATTGGGAGTGTGTGTCTCTCTCTCTCCATGCGTGTGCACTTTTGAATGCACTCTATGTTCTGTTACTGTTGAGCTTTGAAGCAAATTGGATCTAATTTGCAGAGAACTGGAAATAAAACATATTTATGTGTACTTTTCTTTATTCTCCCAATTCTTGGATATACATTTCTAACATGTAAATTGTGAGTTGTTATAGCAGACCCAAGGGTGCTTTTTCAAAAGGTAACTAGACTTGGTTTTCCCCTGAAGATGTTTTGCTTCTCATCTAAGAAGCTTCTTCAGTTCAGCTTCTTGGCTGAGAAGCAAAACATCTTCAAGGAAAAACAAAGTCCAGTTGCCTTTTGAAAAAGCATCTTTGGGACAACCATGACTTGGATGACTGAGAATCTCCATAGACACTTGTTATAGCAGAGTTTGTTGTTTCCAAATTAATCTATGCATTTAAATATGCATCAGAATATGCACTTTACATTTATACTCTGCATAATCATAATCCCATTCAGACCTTTGCTCTGAACTGACATGAATTATTTACATCACTGATTTCCCAAACTGACTAAAATAGTCTCTTTATCAAGTTTGGCTAAATGTATTTGAGCCCCACTCCAACCAGGAGCCCTGTATTATCAGCATTTTCAATTACAAAAAAAATATTCTAAAAAAGTTCATCTGAACTCATGTGAGATATCTTTTTAGATGTTCAGATTAAAAGATAAAATATAAAATGCAAGCTTCCATGTGTAGAGTATTTTGTTACAAAAATGACTCAGGACCGGTGTATACACTTTTGGAAGGAATATAACTCCTAGAGTACCTTTATCACATATACTGAATTAGAAATTAATTTGAGGAAAACATTATTACGTAAACATAGATACCAAATGTGCTAATGTATAATTAGGTATTAGCCTACCATTCTGTTTATAGTAAAAAAATGTGTTCACTTATCACAATATTTAGAAAAGTACCCTAAAATATGACAGAAGAAGAAAATACACACCTGGTCATTTGCAGATTTATTTTACATTTTTTAAAAAGATGTAGTGTTTTAGACAACATTCTAAAAGCTGTACAGATTTAATAGACATATAATTAGGCTTTCTAACATTGTAAGTAATTAGGAGACAATGCTGAGTGGAATACATTATATAAAGAACTGCTCTGATCAGAACTTTTCACCAACAAAAGGTAACTTTTTTCTGCTTTTATATATTTGTCTCTCTCTCTGTGTGTATGTGTGTGTGTTGTATGATTCATGTATGAGGCATGGTTAAGAACCATTTCTCCATTGGTCTATGCTGAAAATGGAACTCATTCCTACACACCAATTGCCAATAAATGATGTCAAGTATAAAACAAATTGAACCATGAGGCAGGCTGTGATCACCTAAAATTCTGCAAAATGGAATATTGCAAAATGAATGCCAAGCAGCTAAACTTTAAATTAATGCATGGCATCTTGAAACCTGGAAGGGCTGTTTTATAAACCTACCTAAACTACAATATTTATAGCCATAATGCTGAAGCTTAGAAAATAATGTGTAAGATCATCCACTGTAAGTATTATTAGGGATATTGAAACTGAATGAGTGAATTGAAAGGTTAAGTACTGCTCTCCATTATTTTGTTGGCTATGAAACAATCTTGTAGGGCATAATTGATGTTGTATCCATCAATGTCTCCATAGATAACATCTTAAAGGTGCAATATAGTAAGAAAGTATGCCAGGAGCTCCCTTATTCTGTTTTCCTATTCTTATGACTTAAATAGGCCAAGTATGCTGCAGTAGTTAAGGCACTAAATTCATGCTATGGACACTTGAATTCAAGTTTATCCTAAATAACAGAGCTAATTCAGCAGTTTGGGTGAGTTATTCTCAGCTCACGGGACTGTTGTAGAATGGAGAAACAAGAGAAGGAAGAGCTGTGTGTAGCACCTTGAACTCCTGAATGAAAAGTGAGATTCAAATCTAGTAAATAGCCTTTTTAAATACAAACGAGTAAATGAATGGTAGAGTGCAGTACCTAAGGAATTGCATCTTGCCATTAGAGTAAGTGGAAATTAGATGTTAAACATCTATTTACCACTTCCAATGGTTGGAAGAGATAATAAGCTTAACAACCTGCCATCTTAGTACAGCTTTTCAAATAAGGGGAATTGGAAGTACAGATATCAATATGACTTGGAGAACCCAGTAGATGGCACACAGCTATATAATAATAATAATAATAATAATAATAATAATAATAATAATAATAATAATAATAATAATAATAACAACAACAACAACAACAACAACAACAACCATGTGATTTTTCTAGCTGCTACCTGAGATACTAAAAACAAAAAGCAAGACAGGGGTTAAATATGGGACTATAATAATAATAATAATAATAATAATAATAATAATAATAATAATAATAATAATAATAATAATAATAATAATAATAATAATAATAATTAATAATAATAAAGTTGGAAGGGACCTTGGAGGTCATCTGGTCCAATCCCCTGCTCAGGCAGGAAACCCAGTTTCTTCTTAAAAACTTCCAGTGTTGGAGCATTCACCACTTCTGGAGGCAGGTTGTTCCACTGGTTAATTGTTCTAACTGTCAGGAAGTTTCTCCTTAGTTCTAGGTTGCTGCTCTCCTTGATTAGTTTCCATCCCTTGCTTCTTGTCCTGCCTTCAGGCGCTTTGGAGAATAGCTTGACTCCCTCTTCTTTGTGGCAGCCCCTGAGATATTGGAACACTGCTATCATGTCCCCTCTCATCCTTCTCTTCGTTAAACTAGACATACACAATTCCAGCAGCCTTTCCTTATATGCTTTGGCCTCCAGTTCCCTAATAATCTTTCTTACTCTTATCTGTACTCTTTCTAGAGTCTCAACATCTTTTTTACATCGTGGTGACCAAAACTGGGTGCAGTATTCCAAGTGTGGCCTTACCAAGGCATTGTGAAGTGGTATTAATACTTCACGTGATCTTGATTCTATCCCTCTGTTAATGCAGGCTAGTGCTGTGTTGGCTTTTTTGGCAGCTGTAGCACACTGCTGGCTCATATTTAAGTGATTGTCCACTAGGACTCTGAGATCCCTCTCACAGTTACTGCTATTAAGCAAGGTACCCCCTATACTATACCTGTACATTTGGTTTTTCTTGCCTAAATGTAGAACCTTATTGCTTTCTTGCCTAAATGTAGGGGAGGGAGAGAGAGAGAGAGAGAGAGACAGAGAGAGAGACAGAGAGAGAGACAGAGACAGAGACAGAGAGACAGAGACAGAGACAGAGACAGAGACAGAGACAGAGACAGAGACAGAGACAGAGAAACAGAGACAGAGACAGAGAGCAGGCATGCTTCTCGGTCCTAAATGTGGTTTTAAAATTAAGTTTGGTTTCTACAAGAAAACATAAAGAAGGAAAACATTCCTTCTTCCTATCATCCTTCTTACCATCTGCTCCAAATCTTCCCCAAAGACACTCAGGTCTTCTGGAAAATAGGGTGTTGGACCAATTGTAGGAAGGAGAAGGATACAAAATCAGAAGGTGCCAGTCTAAGTGAGACCAATTTTCTCCTCCAACACTGCCCTTTTGCTTTCCACTCTGTGGCTAAAGAAGACCCTAAGACTCTTTTGAAGGGCTTTTGTGTGCAGGAGGCACAGAATACACAGGAAGAAACATAGAAATGTTTCTTTCTACAAACTCTTGGAAAATTATTTTTCTGTATCCTTCATATTCTGGAAGTAGCCAGTTCAATTCAAGAGAGCTTCATTGTGAGCAATTACAAATAAGACTGTGCTACTAGTAGCTAGATCAACCTAAATATCTTTTCAGATGAGAGGCTTCTGCTTCTAATAGAGCAGAAAGTTTCACAAGAACACATAGGCATTTTCATGGTACAGCTTTAGCTCCTGCATAGATCCATAAATAGGACATAAGCATAATATACTTTTTCTTGCTTTTAATGTATCATATTTATCTATCTATATAAATATAAAATGTAAATGTTCATTTGTTCAAAATCTTAAATCTCCGAACTTTCTTCACCGATTGCTTTGAAATTTTGACACAACGTTGCATTCAAATATGTGTGAGTTTTTATATACCTTATACCTACTATTATATAGATGTCACACCTGGGACAGGTAAAAACATGCTTTTTTTGAAAAACACCGCCATCTGTTGGACGTAAAAGCAACACACGCTAGCATTGTGAAATTAACCATATTACAAACGTGCACTTTCTCTTTTCTTTCTTTTCCATTTAACCAGTCTGAGCCACAGCAATGTGTGGCCGGGTACAGGTAGTATAGAATAGAACTGGAAGGGACCTTGGAGGTCTTCTAGTCCAGCCCCCCGCTTAAACAGGAGAACCTATACCATCTAAGACAAGTGACTGTCTAGCCTCTTCTTAAAAATCTCCAGTAATGGAGCACCCACGATTTCTGGAGATCTTTTTGGATCCTGAGTTTGTCTTCTGGTGTGTTGACTACTCCTGCCAGTTTGGTGTCATCTGCAAATTTGACGAGTTCCCCTTCAATTCCCTCATCTAAGTCATTGATGAAGATATGGAAGAGTACTGGGCCTAAGATGGAACCTTGTGATATCCCACTGCTTACTTCTCTCCATGTAGATATAGTGCCATTGAGGACTACTCATTGAGTACGGTTTGCCAGCCAGCTACAGATCCATCTGGTTGTGATATTGTCTATTCCACCTTTTTCTAGCTTACCAAGGAGTAGTTTGTGGTCTACCTTATCAAATGCCTTACTGAAGTCCAAGTATACTACATCCACAGTATTTTTCTGGTCTATTAGTTTAGTCACTTTATCGAAGAATGAAATAAGGTTGGTTTGGCATGATCTGTTTTTGATATACCTGTGCTGGCTACTAGTTATAACTTTGTTTGCTTCTAGTTGTTTGCAAATCTGTTTTTTGATTATCTTTTCCAGGATCTTTCCAGGTATTGATGTTAGACTGATTGGTCTGTAATTTCCTGGTTCTGTTTTTTTCCTTTTCTTGAAGATGGGAACCTTATCAGCCCTTTTCCAATCCTCAGGTATTTCCCGGGTGCTCCAGGATTTTTGAAAGATATGGTGCAATGGTTTTGAGATAACATCTGCCAGCTCCTTCAGAACTTTGGGATGTAATCTGTTGGGTCCTGGTGATTTATTATATTCATCAAGGTCGGATAGGTGTTCTCTTACCATTTTCTTGCTTATTTTAATAATATCGTGAATAAAGCGTTCATAGATTTAAAATTCTCTAATTTGACAAAAGCTTTTACTTTCATATCTAAAGTAAATTTTAATAATCATTACGGACACTCTTCTACTGGGCTGCAGTCAATGAAATATAGATAGCACATGTTAATATGGACTTGATGATATACCACCTTTAACACAAAACATTTTCATGAAATGTTCCTTAAACTACCTGGACTATAATACCTTTTATTTGTAATGCACAGAGTTGTTAGTGCTCTGTTCCAAGATCTTTTCCATATGTTAATTGTTGCACATGTTGGATTATTCACGGCATGCATGTGCAAATATGACACTCTCCAATTTGAATATACAATACAAACATGCTGTCTATTTGTGCATTTTGGACTTGCATAAAATCCACTCACCGTTATTGGAACATTTTCTGTTAAGTTGGATTTATGTAAACACTGGAAGTTTTTAAGAATAGACTGGACAACCATTTGTCTGAAATGGTATAGGGTTTCCTGCCTGACCACAGGATTGGACTAGAAGACCCCCAAGGTGCCTTCCAATTCTATTATTATTATTATTATTATTATTATTATTATTATTATTATTATTATTATTATTATTGTTGTTGTTGTTGTTGTTGTTGTTGTTGTTGTTGTTGTTGTTATTATTATTATTATTTCTGTTTAAATTCCAATACCATTTCACCCTTTGCTTGTCAGCCTTTAGTATGTTCAGGTTAAAATGTCCAGCTACTTTAAATATATCACTTAGACCTATCCTTTTATTCCTGTTACAACAGAGTCAGAAAAGGCACAAATTAAATTGGGATATCTACATAATTGCTCTGAGTCCTGTAACCATTTGAGTGGTTATCTGGATGGAGTGTCCTGTAAGTACTACTTCAGTTTCCACAAAATGATACAGTGTAATATATGATTTCCAGCTGCATCTTAGATAGTAAGACAGGATTAGAGAGATATATTATGACTTAGGCTCAAATATCCAGACTACAACTAGATGATAGAAAAAAGATTCCAAAGACTCAAAACTCAGAATTTTTTTTTGTTACATTGAGAAACAAAACATTTTTGCAGTAAGAAAACAGAAGTCTCCAAAAATTGATATCTCATTGTAGTTTTAATATTGTTATATCATGAATCTGAAATTGTTGCAGATCGTAGGAATGTGAAAAAGGAACCTCATATGCTATCATATTTGAGATGACAGGTTTGATGCATTTCTTCACATTGTGATGATCAGCTAAATTATGCTTTTTAAAATAGTCTTTGCTGTAAATTGCCAATGTCTTATTGCACAAGGAACAGTTTTTCCACCATATTATTATTGTTGTTTACTTTATTGTAGTTGGACACACAATCATGCAGATGTTTAGACTAGATCTAGTTGGCATTTTTGCCAACTCTTGAAACCTTACCATGGGTATGGGATAAACAGATGTTTCCTCCTCCTTCTTCTTCTTCTTCTTCTTCTTCTTCTTCTTCTTCTTCTTCTTCTTCTTCTTCTTCTTCTTCACAAGAAGGTTACCTTAAGTATGTCATTTATAAGATTTTTCCCTTTTGCCAGGTGCTATTTTCTTCTTATTTATAATGTCAGAGAATTAATTAGGCATTTTTGAACAATGTAGTATTTTTAATATTCCATTCTGAAGTTCTTGAATCTGGGTGTTATTTTATATCAAACAAATAGGGAAAACAAAGTCAAAATAAGATACTTTTTATATATTCTGAAAGTTTATGACATATACTACATTCAGTGGGATTCAAGAGGGGAAAAAATCTGTCAGAAGAGATGAGTAAGTTAAAGTTATAAATCATCTTGACCCTGTATATCATACTTCAAGAGGATAGTGATCACTAGTGTCAAAATATTCAGAGAAACCCATTGCTATAGAGTGGCTGTTGAAAACTTGACACCTTGCTATATCTGACCCAACTCTGATCATGTAGTTGTTGTAGGCTCTGAATTCTTCTCATAAGAAATCACTGAAAAAAAGATGCTTATTATTAGCAAAAAATAGCACTGTGAAATATGCTTTGAAGGTAGCAACAAACCACCACATATACTCCTGTACTTATAATACACCATTATCTCCAACTCCACATAGTTAGGCAGGTCATCATGTGACTTGAGGCACCAGAAATTCTTTAAGGCAAGTCTATTACCATGAGCAATTCCATATAGCAGCTCATACTCCCATGCTGCTCCTAGTTCTTCCTACTTTAAAAATTCCAGTCCAGATTGCAATGGTTTGGGAATGAGAAAAGCCTGAATTATGGCCACCAAAGCCCCTGATGAATTGTTTTCCCCTTCTGTTCCTTCCCAATTATGCAGGAAAGATTGGCTTTACCAGTAGGGTCATGTCTGGTTCGCTCTAGCAGTCCCTTTTGCTTTATTTTCCAGATATTTTATACAGAGAATTGCCTTTATATCCCCTTCCCATGTTGTCTACTTTGATATTAATACCAACCTTACCCACCCACCCACGCCCCATTGGACCATCTTTTCTTCAATCGTACAATCATCAAAGCAAGAGCAACAGATTGTTGTGCCTTCTTTCCTTTGTTCCATTGAAGGTGGCTACAAAGAACTGACGACTCAGCTTACTAAGTAGAATCAAAGAAGTAGCATTCATTGAAACCCCATGGCTTTATTTCAATATGTCTACATTGGAGTTTAAAGGTATTTTTAAGGGAAGGGGAGAATCTTATTGCAGCACTTACAGGGTAGCAAAAAAGGGGGGGTTTGCTTCACCCAATGTGGGCAGAAATCAAAAGGGTACTTACTGGGAAATGCAAGGTTGGAACAGAAACCTGCTGGCAGAAGAGATGGAAATAGCATCCCCTCTATTCCATCTTCTTTATGACCCATCAGCTAGAAAGGGGGGGGGGAAGGGAGGGGGACAAACTGTTGAAAAAATTAGCAGTCCAGGATGGTCATAAAGGGCAGCAACCAGCTGCTGGAGGAAAGGAGTGTGCCAAGCATTATAGCCAATCAGAGCTGAGAATATTAATAATAATAATAATAATAATAATAATAATAATAATAATAATAATAATAATAATAATAATAATAATAATAATAATAATAATAATAATAATAATAAAAAAGTTGGAAGGGACCTTGGAGGTCATCAAGTCCAACCCCCTGCTCAGGCAGGTAACCCTATACCGTTTTGGACAAATGGCTGTCCAGTTTCTTCTTAAACACTTCCAGTGTTGGAGCATTCACCGCTTCTGGAGGCAGGTTGTTCTACTAGACTAGAATGAAGCTTCTGTAGATTATGAGACTGGAAGAGCTTAAAGGGGCTGAGAATGGAAAACAGTACTTATGAAGTAGGGCTTCAAGAGACAGACAGGAATTGCACTTGTAGAAAAGTGGGAGTAGATCAGGGATAAAAGTCTGATCATGCATTAAAAAAAATAGTGGGTTGGACTCGCAATTGAGCAAGTTGAAAATGTGGATCTGGCCTTTGCTTCTTATGGACGTGTGATCTATGAGTAAGAAACAGAGAATCACTTTGCTTAAGCTTCTCATAAATTGCAGGACTTAAATGGATAGCTTTAATGATCCCAAACAACACATATTATCCTTAATTGAAATGCTTTGAGATGTGCTGGGTAAAAGACATGCCTCAGAAAGCAGCCCTTTAAGAGCTGATTTATTTTTAGTGAAAGACTTGCAATGCTTTTTTTCTTCCTCTACAAGTGACTGTACTCAGCTGCCATAGAAGACGGCAACTATAATTATTTTCCCAACCCTAAATATAGCAAAAAATAATTTGTCATAGTACAATGGTTACCTGGCATAATATCACTTTATAATGCCTTGGTAAGGTCACACTTGGAATATTGCATTCAATTTTGGTCGCCATGATATAAAAAAGATGCTGAGATTCTAAAAAGAATGCAGAAAAGAAAACAAAGACGATTAGGGGACTGGAGGCTAAAATATATGAAGAAGAGTCTAGCTTAATGAAAAGAAGGACTAGGATTGACATGGTAGCAGTGGTCCAATATCTGAGGGGCTGCCAAAAAGAAGAGGGGTTCAGCCTATTTTCCAAAGCATTTAAGGCAGGATAAGAAGCAATAGGCGGATATTAATCAAGGAGAAAACCAGCCTAGAAATAAGGAGAAATTTCCCGACAGAACGATTAATCAGTGGAATCACTTACCTTCAGAAGTCCTGGGTGCTCCAACATTGGAGATTTTTAAGAAGAGTTTGGACCGCTATTTGTCTGAAATGGTTTGGGTTTGCTGCCTGAGCAGGGAGTTGGACTAGAAGACTTCCAAGGTCCCTTCCAATTCTGTTATCCGTTATCAGTTCTGATAAATCTTGAGGTAATCTAGTCCAACCCCTTCAGAATTTGCTAAAGAACAGAGGAAAAATCAGTTAAGTCAGTTTTAGCCATATCACAACCAAAGGGCAGCTCAGCTATAACCTACACTCATTCCCCAGCTCTGTTGAAAAATCCAAGTTACTTACCTGTGGAAGACCGATTCTAGATGCAGGCTCTACTTTGTAAAGTCCTATGCATTTTATTGATTTATGGGTACTGGTTTATTTTATTATGCTATATTCTTTACATTTATCCCTTGCTTTACCTTGTAAATGGCACAGAACCTGAGAATAACAACATACTGTACTTTTCTGCACAAATGCCTACAACACAGGTGTTTGCATACTCCCCTGCAGATTGCTTTCACAATTCCTTGTGGCTTTGTTACATTAGGGGCTCTGTGGGCTGGCTGACCTGCTTGTGTTGCTTTCCTGAACAGCCAACAGCTGAAGGCACAGAATTTAGCTGAGCAGCATGATATCGTCTTAGACATTTTCTGCTATCCTTATGTCGATTGTAGCCTAGACTAAGAATTCAATAATGAAAAGTAACAGATATTTAACCCATGTATTTCCCCAAGGTATTCTTTAAGAAAAATTCAAATGCATTCTTGCTAAGGAAAAGAAGGCAAAAGCTCTGCATTACTGCTCTCCCTGGCTTTTTTTCATTGTGTTTGTTGCACCAAATTAGAGACGAACGTTTGATGTATCCATGCTATTCTTTCTTCAATATTGCTGTATAATGGATTATAAAAAGAGACTCAACTCCAAAATGACTCTTGGTATTACTACTATTACTGTGAGTCATTGCACAGTCAACCAGATGTTCAGACTGGATTTGGCATTTTTGTCAACCTATCAGGTTCTTTCCAAGGCACTGGGATAGGCAGATCTGGATGTTTGATGGTGTTACAGATAGCATTGCAGGATGTAAGCTGTTCCAAGTAAAGCTGCCTTTTGCAATTGACTCATGGTGAATTTGTCAATGCTGATGGTGTTGAAGTAATGCTCCAGGTGTTTTGGGAATTGCACTCAGGGTGCGTCTTATTATTGGAACTACTTTGCTTGCTTCTGCCACAGTTGTTCTATTTCTATTTGCAGGTCTTTGTATTTTGTGATCCTCTCCAGTTATTTCTCTTCTCTTCTGTTGTCTCCAAGTATTGCCATATCCACTATCCAAACTTTTCTTGTCTTTCCTATCAATAGTTCTGTGGTTATGTGGCAGGTGCATGTCTGTTTGAATTTTAAAGTCCCAGAGCAATTTAGCTTTTTCATTTTCCATGACTTTCTCTATTCTACAAGCCCACCAATTCTTGCTTGCAGGCAAATGATATTTCTTGCAGATCTGCCAATGCACTATTGTTGCTACTTTGTCATGCCATTGCTTGCAGTGATCTTCTTGAAGCAGCTAATAACCAGGTGGTCTACTGTTTCTTCAGCTTCTTTGCAGAGACGGCATGTGCTATATGTTGCTGTCTTCTCAATTCTGGATCTGTATGCATTTGTTCTTAAAGCTTGATATTATACAACCAGAATTAGTTCCTTTGTCTCTTTCTTCAATTGTCCTGCTCTTAGCCATTGCCAGGTCTTATTATTATCTGCTTTCCCTGCTGTTTTTTTGAATGTACTGACCATGTAATGCTTTGTTTTCCCATGCCTCCTTTCTCTTCTTCATTTGATCTTTCTTGTAGGCCAGTTTGGTCTCTCCAGTACTCAGTATGCCTTCCTGATATACTAGCGTCAGTGCATCTTCTTCATTATCTGTCAGATATTCTTCCAATGCTTTTTTTTTCTTCAGCCATCTGATGAATTTGCACCAGTCCATGTCCACCCAGTTTCCTTGGTAAGTAAAGTCTGTCAATGTCGCTACATTGTTGTTATTGCTATATTTTTACTCACCTTTTTATACATATAACTCAAGGCAGCAAACATATCTAAATATCTCCTATTTTCTTCGTAACAAACCCTATGAGGTGGGTTGGGCCGAGAGAATGCCTGGCCCAAAGTCAGCCAGCTAGCCAGTAGTTCTCATGCCTAGGATAGGCCTAAAACTCAGTTTCCTGGCTTCTAGACCAGCACCTTAATCACTATACCAAACCGGCTCTTTTTAAAATCATATTACAACATAAATAAAACCTACATTTTCAAGGGATTATACCCCTCCCAGACTATGATTTCGTTTTGCTAAATTTATTTTTAGATAATTTTTTTGAGGCCACCCAACTCTAAAAATACTCTAATTGGTTTACAATATTAAAAATTCATAGTTAAATAAAACATGCCAGCCTAAGCAAAACAACATCAATAACATTCAGCAATGTTTGTTTTATGTTTTGGCTTCCTCACTTATTTAGAGCTCTTTGAAAATATATTTGCATATTATCTTTTAAACAATTTGGACTTTTCTTTGGCCTGTGCTGTTTATTGGGAGGCTGAGTTTGTGAATATAACTTTCCTTTGGCTTGGTTGGAAAAGACAAATTTCTTATTACATCTTAACCTGAAGAAACAGTGATTAGCTTAAATGGGAAGCAGCTCAGGTAAAGCAGGATCTAATCAGTTGATAATCATGGCTTCCTATTCACTAGAGTTCAAGCTAATCATGGCTCCCACAAAGAACAGGCAGTTTGCATTTTCTGGGGCTGCTTCAAAGGAATGAGGGGAATGGGTGAACACAGGCGTCTTTGCTGTGCAAAGTACAAGAACATCATTTATTTCACAATGGGCTTTGTTGCGCTCTCCTAATTTCCTAAGTCCCAAGAGATATCACTTGAAGACTGTGTGCTAATGGTGAGTGAAGCTAAAGCCATGGATGAGTGAAATCAGAGCAAACCTAAAACTCTTCATCTCTTGTTCTAGTTCTAGTGACCTGTTATATAACCCTCTGAATCTAATCATTCTCACCTAAACAGGATGCCAAATTAAGAACAGGCTCTTCTCTCCCCTGAATCTATCCTAATTACTTCCTTCTCCAATTAGGGTGGGCTGCATGTGAGTTTTGGTCTGCAAGTTGCCTATTAGTATTCTGATTAGAAACAAATATAGTAATTTATAGTATAATTCCTCACTGCATATCTTCCCAACCATGAGTTCAGAAGATTATTTCAAATCATTATTAGGATCAACATATATGCAATTCATACGATAGTAAAAAAAAAAAAAGAATCAAATAATTTCAAATCATGTTTTGGGGCCATCAGACTTTAATCAGTTTAATACTTTCCTCCTGAGGAATTAAAGCCTTAAAGAGTCCTGTTTAGTTGTAACACAGAGAATGGGACTTAATGAGCGGTGTTGAATTCAGTTCTTGTTTTGAACATAATGGTCTAAGAAGGAAAACGTATGTGTGAACAGCTTTTGTTGTTCTGTAACCTGATGTTACAGGTGTGTCTATGATAGGAAATTCCAATTAAGAAACAGCTGCTCCTATTCAAATTTTGGCTCTTGCCATGAGCAGCTGCACTCAGAGATAATCTTTTATTTCTGACATGGTACAGATGAAATTATCTCAATCTCAATATATTCCTTACCTTCCTACTGTATCTCATTCATTGCACTCCAATTTTAAAAAAGTAATAATAATTTCATAGACTACAATCTTGTGGATAGGGCTGGAATATTGCTTTCAAATCCGGACAGTGGTGGGATTCAACCAGTTCGTACCAGTTCGGCAGAACCGGTAGCTAATTTTTTGTTGCCCAGTCCCAGAATGGACTTCCGAAAGCGGCATCCACACAGAGAACTGGTTGTTCATGTATTTGAATCCCGCCACTGAACCAGGATATCAACAGATCAGATTCTGGTGTCAATTAGAAGAAAGAGAAAGCATGCTTAAATTATGATTCTCTAAGTTGTAGTTTTAAATGTGCAAAAATGTAGTTAGCCCTTTAGCTGTTTTAAAAAAAACCCTTCACTAATTTATTTTGCCTTGTTAAAATCATAAGATTAGGCTGATATAAAACTGGCAATCTGAACCACCCTGAATAGAAAGCCTGTCTTTAAAAAATAAACAAAAACATTACCATAAGGAACAGATGGGCAGGGAAGTCTTTTTTTTTTTTTAATTTCCTTTTAGCCTAAGGTATGTAATTGAAACTTTTATTCTTTTTGAAATATTGCTTTTGCTACTGATTTCTCAACCACTATACAAAGCATTAAGCTTTATTACAATGAAACCAATTGTGGTATCTTGGTTTTCAATAAACCAGGAGAAAGCCCACAAAGAATCATACACAAGAGATTGTGTTATGTAGTTAATAGCTTTTACAAAGGGTGTTTGCAAACATCTTTAATATCTTATATATGATTATTGAGCATTTTATTTGTCAATATTCTTCAGCAGGCGATCAGTGGCAATGTGTTTAATTACTTTATGAGACAGTTACTTTCTAAAATTGCAAGAGCAGGAAAACACTTTCTTTAAAATAACAACCAGCAGCAGCTGGAACAAAACTGAAATCTATGTGTGAATTTGATTCTCCTCACATAAATACATACTTATTTCCTCACAATGCTGACGTGCATATATTTAAATTGATCACTATGTAAAAAAACACAGAATGGTTGTGGAATCAGATATCTGAAAATTAAAAAGAAAATCTAATATATCTTTCTTTGAAGAGGTTGAGAAGTACAGCATTTAGCTAAAAAGGATGAAGAGTACTATTTTAGAGAGAGAGGTGTTCACAGGGTATAGTTTAAAAAAGCCAAGATGGTGGATATGTCGGTGGAATCAAAGCTCTGCCGATAGAATAGAATAGAATAGATAGGATAGGATAGGGATAGGGATAGGGATAGGGATAGGGATAGGGATAGGGATAGGGATAGGGATAGGGATAGGGATAGGGATAGGGATAGGGATAGGGATAGGGATAGGGCTTGAAGGGACCTTGGAAGTCTTCTAGTCCACCCCCCTGCTCAGGCAGGAAACCCTATACTATTTCAGACAAAGGGCTGTCCAGTTTCTTCTTAAAAACTTCCAGTGTTGGAGCATTCACAACTTCTGGAGGCAAGTTGTTCCACGGATTAATTGTTCTAACTGTCAAGAAATTTCTTCTTAGTTCTAGGTTTCTTCTCTCCTTGATTAGTTTCTATCCATTGCTTCTTGTCCTGCCCTCAGATGCTTTGGAGAGTAGCTTGACTCCCTTTTCTTTGTGGCAACTCATGAGATATTGGAACATTTCTATCATGTTACCCATAATCCTTCTCTTCATTAAACTAGACATACCCAATTCCAGCAACTGTTCTTTATATTTTAGCCTCCTGCCCCCTGATCATCTTTATTGCTCTTCTCTGCACTCTTTCTCGACTCTCAACATCTTTTTTACATGGTGGTGCTCAAGCAGAAGAACCTATACCATTTCAGACAAGTGACTGTCTAGTCTCTTCTTAAAAATCTCCAGTGATGGAGTATCCACAATTTCTGAAGGCAAGCTGTTCCACTGATTAATTGTCCTCATTGTTAGGAAGTTTCTCCTTAATTCCAGGTTGCTTCTCTCTTTGGTCAGTTTCCAACCATTGTTTCTTGTCTTGCCCTTTTAATGTTTGAAGTTGTTGGCTTAGGTTTTTTCTTTTTTTGCTTGTTTACATAAATCACATGAATCTTTGCACACACTGTGGTCAATGTCTGGACCATTTTTTTGACCATACATTCCAGATATCCCTGGTTACAAATATATTAGGAGACTTTTGAAAGAGCATGATAGAAAAGGCTGGAAATCAAATAATATGGGTAAGGAGGACTATTGCTTGGCTTCAGAGCCATAAAATACAGTCTACATCAGGGGTGTCAAACTGGCAGCCCGCGGGCTGGATGCGTCACACACAGTCACCCACCCCAGTTCCACAAAGACAAAAAACATTGTTATACATCATGAATAATAATAATAATAATAATAATAATAATAATAATAATAATAATAATAATAATAATAATAATAATAATAATAATAATAATAATAATAATAATAATAATAATAATAATGTTGGAAGGGACCTTGGAGGTCATCAAGTCCAACCCCCTGCTCAGGCAGGAACCCTACACCATTTCAGACAAATGGCTGTCCAGTCTCTTCTTAAAAACTTCCAGTGTTGGAGCATTCACCACTTCTGGAGGCAGATTGTTCCATTGGTTAATTGTTCTCACTGTCAGGAAGTTTCTCCTTAGTTCTAAGTTGCTTCTCTCCTTGATCAGTTTCCATCCATTGCTTCTCATCCTGCCTTCAGGCGCCTTGGAGAATAGCTTGACTTCCTCTTCTTTGTGGCAGCCCCTGAGATATTGGAACACTGCTATCATGTCCCCCCTCATCCTTCTCTTCGTTAAACTAGACATACCCAATTCCAGCAACCGTTCCTTATATGTTCCTTATATGTTTAGCCTCCAGTCCCCTAATCATCTTTGTTGCTCTTCTCTGCACTCTTTCTAGAGTCTCAGCATCTTTTTTACATTGTGGTGACCAAAACTGGATGCAGTATTCCAAGTATGGCCTTACCAAGGCATTGTAAAGTGGTATTAATACTTCACGTGATCTTGATATCATGTGACACAATCAAGTGGTCTACATCAAGTTACCAAACCTCAAGTCAAAGTAAGCAAACCAGCTTTTTTACTTAGAAATTTTTTTGGGCAGATCTCAGACTAATCTACTTTGTTACCACCAGAAAGTCTTAGGCTGTTTTAAAAAAGTCCCTCGGCCTAGAAGGTACCAGTGGGAAATGTTTTCCATCGTGTTGCCAAGAAAATAGCTCCATGAAAATACCAGGCATATAGTTTCATTTAAGGAACACTTTCCCCTCCTTTACATCTGGAATACATTCCTAAAAAAGGCTAGTATGCTATATACCAGATTTTAGCAAATCCTTCATTTTTCAAACACCTGCTATTGTCTTACCTGAATGCACTCAATCTCAAATGCTTAGTAGGTTTTTCATGTTAAGGATGCAGGAACCATATGTCCTTTATTATAAAAGGGTAGATCTTTACAGTATTTCAGAAAACTGTCCTTTAGATATATGCATTGATTTATTTCCTGGGTTCTTGAATTTTATTTTGTAAAGCTAAAACATATAAGGAACGGTTGCTGGAATTGGGTATGTCTAGTTTAATGAAGAGAAGGATGAGGGGGGACATAATAGCAGTGTTCCAATATCTCAGGGGCTGCCACAAAGAAGAGGGAGTCAAGCTATTCTCCAAGGCGCCTGAAGGCAGGACGAGAAGCAATGGATGGAAACTAACCAAAGAGAGAAGCAACCTAGAACTAAGGAGAACTTTCCTGATAGTTAGAACAATTAATCAGTGGAACAACCTGCCTCCAGAAGCGGTGAATGCTCCAACACTGGAAGTTTTTAAGAAGAGAGGACAGCCATTTGTCTGAAATGGCGTAGGGTTCCTGCCTGAGCAGGGGGTTGGACTCGATGACCTCCATGGTCCCTTCCAACTTTATTATTATTATTATTATTATTATTATTATTATTATTATTATTATTATTATTATTATTATTATTATTATTATTATTATTATTATTATTATAAATAAACCCCTTATGAACCCCTTTCAGTTTTGCCCCCTTTTCAGGTTTGTCCTTTATGGGTTCCCCCCCCCCCCCATAATATACAGTCACTGCAGTTAAGGAGTTCTCTAGCATTTGTATTTAGCAGGTACATGCGAGGGAAAAAAAATCTTATCTTTGAGGCTGAGCCTCAGGATATATTTGAATATAAGGTCTCCCCATTGATTCTTAGTTCAGTCCTCTTTGAGTCAGCTGATGGAATTAGGATTCCAAATATTAAATTTAGTCTCAGCTAACTGTTACTTAGAGATCCAAAGGATGACAGTGTTAATCACACTTCATGTCCATCTAATTGGAGTAATGCACCCTGTTAATGAGCAGAAGAGTTTGATATGATATTCAAGTAGTGCCGTCTTCTGGTGCTTCTAGGGTATTATAGCTAGCTGCATCCCTCCCCAAATGCGACTGGAGTGAGAAACTCCAGAGCCCAGCCTGTATTTATCTGAAACAGTTATCAATTAGCATTCTTGCTTCTTGTGTTATGGGGATATTGAATTGCTGTTTTTCTCCCCTTATTTGAGCATCTGGGAAATCACCATGACAACAACACATGCCAGGTGTCTGTTTTGAAAGGGCGCTATTCCTTCAGCTTTCCTCCCTGAAATTCATTACCTATAATTGCCAAGCTAATACTGAAGCAAAACGAGGCTGAGCAAAAAGATTAAAAAGACATCCTTCTTGATTAAAATCTTCATAACCTAGAATTGGTGCAATCTGTAAACTGCATCAGGTATATAAATTAGCTTAAGAATGGAAGATGCCTATTAATATGAGTAAGATAAAGTACAATGGCTCAGCATTACAACTCTTGCTAAATAAAGTGAGAATCCAATATGCAGTACTGTATTATTTTTTTAAAAAGTGTTAAAAATCTCACTTGAGGGTGCAATGAAATGTGTGTTGTTGTTTTTAAAAGAATGCTTCAAGAGAACAAAATTCAATATAGAGGTAAGCCCCAAGAGACACGGAGATCTATTGGAAAGAATTTGGAATGGTACAAGATCAGTATGGATGATCTGAAAAAAATGGTTTAGCCCAAGCAAAAGGTCAGACTTAACTTCAGCAATCAGAATTGCCTCTTCATCCAGGTATTGCAAACTGCTAAAGCATAATTACACAGCTAAGTGAAGTGAGCAAGATGTGGTTGTGAATTCCCCCATGCCCTTTAAACTGAAACCTAAGACATCTGTGTTGTTTGCTTTATTTATTTTTGCTTGTTTGTTTGTTTCTTGGATCAAGGCATTTCAAACGCTATGTAAGTTAGCATGTTAAAAAAAAAAAGGATAAAGGAGTCCCTGAGGATTTTACTCCTTCAGTTGTTGCCAATTATAGGGGGCGGTGCTCATCTCTGTGTCAAGGCCATTGAGCCAGTACTGTCCAAAGGCATTTCTATGGCCGTGTAAGACCTGAAAAAAAATATACTATTTATTTTGCATGTGTATTAAAATCTCCCACAAATGATCACTCACTATTTGATCACTTCTGCCATTATGGTTGATGGCAATGTGATAGATTGAACTTTTCACTGATGTTACCCCAGTTGTTGAAGAGATTTTCTACTGGAATCTAAAATGCTGCTTGTTAACCCAAATAAATAATGCATTTGGAAAATAGGCAAGGGAACGCTAAAGAAGAGTGTTATTTAAAACAGTGGACATGCTTACCTGTAGTTTTCTTAAAAGCCTAACCCTTGGCTTTTATGATTTGACCACTAAATTGTTAAGCAGGAAGCTCAAAGCCAACCCATTATCAGACATAGCTTCAAATCAAAACTGAGCCCTTCACCAACAGTCAACAGCCTTCCTATATAATTTCCACCAGGTTCCAGCTTTTTCCTGCTACATTGATAGAACCTGCTTGTCTAAAATCTTATCATTATTGCAAAAGGAAGCCATCTAGAATTTAACTCTAGAAGTTTGATTAGCTTATCATATAGGTACACAATAGTCCTTTAAGTTATGCTTAAGAATATTTTGGTATATTCTTTCCCCGTATGGGTATCATCTCAGTGTCCTCAGCAATGATCATCTTGGCTGGAGAATTATGGAAAATGAAATCTGTATCTCTGGGAAGCACCAAAGTACAGATAATCCTTTCAATATATCAAGCACACCCATTGAGATAGACAAGCATTTCTAGCTTATGGATCTGGCTCCAGCTGAAGGAAGCATATTTAGATTGGATCACGAGGAATGGGTGAATCATAGTTCAGTGTAAGACAATATCAGTGCGTTAACTTCCCAATCCAACATTGGGAGATTAGGTTTAAGGACACTGATTGTGTTCAATCTAAGCTTTCCAGGAGTCGTAAGGTGGGGTGAAAGCTCAAGCCTTCCAGGAGTAGTATGACAGAAGGAAGGCTCACACACCAATGGGCCTAGCTGGTTGAAGCCTTCCAGCCCGCAGTGAGGAGAATTTGCAACACTCCTGTGGTTATAAGAGCAGGTGCTGCCAAGCGCCCAAATTTTTGTCAAGTGACTATGGGGGAGGGTGTGCTACAATGGTGGGAATTTCAGGATGAGATCATATGTCCCTTCGTTCTGTGTTGTAATAATTTCAAACGGTCGCTGAAAGAATGGTCGCAAGTAGAGGAATATCTGTATTTACAGATTTTCCAAACACTGACAGCACAAGCACAACTCCTGAGGAAGTGGATTTTATAGTCTGGGCCTTCACTTGGAAGTGAAATCCCAGTTCAACTGGGGGGAAAAGTATATTCTATATGGAACTTGTTTCTCCCTTATTTCAACCGACTAACTTTTTAAGATTTAAGTAGACATAGCCCAAATGTTATCTTTCTTTCTACCATAAGATCTATCTGCATCATTAGTAGTGTTAACTGTACAAAACTATCATATTTTTGTACTATTTCACCACCTCAAAGGCATCTCTATATTCTGATGCCAAGAGAGCATAAGTATTTTAACATAAATATCATAAATAAAACCATATGTTTCCTTTTCCTTGTAATAAGATCTACACAAATGTATGGAGGCTATTTCAGCATTTTTAATCATCTGAAATTTTAAGGTAAGATGTTCTCTCATTTTATGTTTCTAATCATGTAACAAGGAAACAAAGACCTGCAAAAAATAATGATTTTTTTTAGCTATTTCAGTGTAAGATTTTGGACAGAGTTTATCCTTTCTGATATTTTCAGAATACTTATGCTAAGTTTAGAAATCAGTTACATGCAAAATATGCTGGATTTATTACCAAAGATCAGTGAGAAAAGCTAGCATCACTCAAGAAATTTTTCAGAGCATCTGCTTGAAGCAGAAGTTAACCAGTGAAAAATTATCTATATTTTTTTTTCCAGCAAGTGAAAAGGGGAGGATTTCCAGAGAGAAAAAAAATCATAAAGGGCATTAGAGTAAAATAAGCAGTCAGGGGTTGAATATTATTTTTCCCTTTCTTGATAGCACTCCTACTTCACCGTAAGTGTTTAAAGGGCAACCTATATTTGCAAAATTATTTACATTTGGAATTAAAAACCCAAGGTTGCCATTCAGGTAGTTCAAGAACTTCTATTAAACTTCACTGTGGTTTAAACATTGAACCTAGCATGTTCAGAAATGTTTTTAACCAGAGAGTAAACTCCTGTGAATTTAAATAATGGATCTAGCTACAGATACAAGCACATGCTCAAAACAGGCAGATGAATGATAGATGGGGAGAGAGAAAGCGACATCTGTGCTACTGTTTCCACTATTGCCCAACCATCAAAGAACTGTTGGAGGTGCCAGTTGACAGGATTCAAAATATACAACTAGATTTTTTAATGATCTTTTTAATTGAAACATTTTAAAAATAGAATAATAACCCAAGAAGAAAGTAAAATAAAAAAAATGAATAGAAGGATAAAATATCAGGAGATAAACAAGAAGTTTACACTGGTCATAGAAATTAACTTGGTATTTCCTTCATTAACTGATTTATTTACTTAGCATAAGGCATACAATGTCAGGGAAATCTACAAATGCTAGACACAATGTAGTCCTGACAGCCTAGATTGCTAGTTTATTCTGTTTGGTGCTTGTACACCGATCCTTGGTGCACCTTGGGGGTCAAACTAGCTTTACACCAGTTAACAAGTAGCACTCAGGTTGCTGGCTCTTCCGGCCTCCTCCAACAGTCTCATGTCAGACCAGATCCAGTGTCAGCTTCTGCTCTCCCCACACACAAATGCAACTAGGTTTTCCCCGTTGAAGTGGTACCCATTTATCTACTCTCAATATTGCATGATTTTGAACTGCTGGGTGTTTCACAGTACCAAGCTTGAACCACTGGAATATAGTCCATTTCTGGCCAGCAGTTCCAGCACGAATAAGCCACTGCAACCACCAGGTCCCCTAATTGATTGATTGTGTAGAACTGAGTATGTTATATCGCTGCTAAGAAGTCTAAAAATATCTATTAAAAATCTGAAAAAAAAGTTAACATCACCACCGTTATTCTAAGGATAAATGCAATTGCATGAAAAAGAGGGGGGGGGAATAAGAAAATTAAAAAAATTAAAAAAATATTAATAGAAAATTACTAGATTTCATATTCTTTCCATTTTACTTCAACTGTTCAACTGTTCATTAAAATGAATTTACATTAATTGTTTTCCTCTTAAAAGTATATTGTTTGCCTAAGACAAAATGTTTAAGTGTTCCTTCTTGTGTGATGTATGATATATAGGAAAGCCATTTTTTCTTAAACTTGTTCAAACATCTCATATGAATATATGCAATTAATTTTGCCATTGCTATGCATTTTGCAAGTTTGGTTTCCCAGTCTGATATTATCAGTCTTTTGATGTAGGCTTGGACTGGAACACTAAAGTCATGAATAACATGAAAACTTTTATTATAAGATTATAAAACAGAACTTTGTGACTCTGAAAATGCATCTCCCTTTCCTGTTTTTACCTAAAGAGAACTAGCAAGGGTTATGTCTGAGATGTTTTCTCAAATTATATTCCCAATTTGGACTCAGATTTCTCTTATCTGACCATTTTTCTGGCTGTAGCTCTTTATTCTCTTCTTCCTCAGAGCCTATTACAGATATACTCAGCAAAGTGTGCCTTTTAAAATGTTAATATATACCTAGACATTTAACTTGGCTTTATTTTACCGTCTGCTGCTATAGCCAAAAGGTACCAATGTACTGCTTTTGTGGTTACATTTCATATAAAAATAATTTCAAGAAAGAAAAGTAGAAGTGAGGGAATGGTAAGAAAAAAGGGACAAACAAAAAGTGAAGGAATACATAATTATACTGTATATTACCAGCTAGGAAACTAGCAAGCTAAAGATATATGGGTAGATCTTTTCTAATACTCTTCTGTAATAATCAGGTATCATTCCTAATTGCAAGTTGGACTAAGGATAAGTGCTCTTTCTCAAAAGACTGAAGGTCACTATTATTTACTATAGCTTTGCAATGGGAAAAAAATCATTTTTAATTAAGCTGTTAAAAATATTGACAGAACTTCTCTCCCCGAGCAGTTCATGGTTGCCATCAACTATCTTAGGGTGAAGTGAAGATTTTCAATTTCCTGCAAAGTAACAAAGGACTGGCCAATTTTAGATAATGGAAGTCCTTTGCTTTTATCTTCATCCTCCATTATTATTATATCTCAATTGGGTCCCATTTAATTTTGACATCCTGCTAAAGCTGATCTGGATCTTATCCTCTGGATACAAATAATTGCTGTTTGTGGTCAGTTGCAAAGATTTTTAGCCAAGTGCTTTGTGGTAAATTTCCTCCCTCTAGAATAGTAAATATTTAGTTTAACTGAACCTACAGAACAGAGGATTTAGCTTAGGTATCTGCTGTTTTCAAGGCAATGGCTATTTTTATTACAAACTGCCAATGCAAGCACAGATGCCTGCAGTAAATACATGCAATTGCTATAGCATTAGTTGCTGACTTGTATGTTTGAATGAGCCATCACACTCAAATCACTGATAAAACTTAAATGTACTGCCTCATTTCCTGCAAATGCAATGAATTCAAATAATACATTTCCAGCTAGCAGGTATAGTAGGACACACATGGGTGTGAATGAACTATGTGTCCTTTGCCCTAGGCTTTTAGCATAACTGCAATTCTTACCATATGCATATAAATCTCAACTACTGTTAGGATTTGCAAAAAGACATGCAGCCGAAATATCAAAACACAACACTGAGGCACACAGGAACTTTCTAACTACTGATGCTAAGCACATAAACCCAGGATTTTTCAGCTTGTCTCTTTGATATGTAACACTTGTTTATTATGCAGAAATTATATTGATGCCACAAAATATTCAGGAGGAATAATTTCAGCCCCTCCTCAGAAAAGTGATGAGAAAACCACCTCCTTAAAAGAAAAAAATGGTGCTTTTCATTAGAAATTAGAATGGTAGACCCTGAAAGGATTCTTTGAGAATTCAGTTCAGTTATGCTGGTATGGTCAAAAGCTTGTTCTATGATCAGGCATGAGTATTCACTGTACAGATCTTCATACTAACTTACAGCTCTTCCGATATTCTGTGATTATGGGCAGCTCCAGTTTTGCTACTGAATACTCAACATGTGCTTTTCATAAATGGAGAATGATTGAGTGACGATATGTGTGGTTTACTGACAGATAAAGGCAGGGTGGAGTGAACTTGTAGAAATACATAGAGATAAAAACCAAATGGAATCTTTTTCAGAAAACCAGTTTGCACAATTTATGACTCATGAAGCAAAATTCAACAAAAAGCCATGACTGACAGCCCATCAGAATTTTAGTAATTATATTCTTAAATGAAAAATCTTATGTCACCTTACAAGTAAATGTATTACTGCAAGTGATCTTGCTTAAGCTTTTGTGGATGAAAGTTAACTCTGATGAAAATCTAAGGCACAAGGATTTTGAGAAAGGAAAAAAAAATGGGGAGTCAAATATATGAATGCATTTCCAAAACTGACTATTGTTTTCTTTTTATATCATTATTAGCCCTTCTGGGTCATGTCTTTTGGGACTGCAAATCTGAAAACAAGATAAGTGTGTTCTTACAATTCTGTACACCCTTCTGTGGGCATTTCAAAATTAAAAAAGGGGGGTGATAAAAGCATCAGATTAAATGCTCTAAATAAATGAAAGAATTTAATAAATGAATGAATGCTAAAGGAAAGTATCAGAGGGCCCAACCAAGTACTAAAGACAAATGATATACTTCTACTACTTATCATATAAGGATGCTACAATCCATTATATTAATATACTTTCAGAGAGTTGGGAATTTGGTTTAAATCTTAAATTAGAAAAGGGGCTACTCCAATTCCCATATTATCAGAGGGCATGAATTTAAACATGTAAATTGATAACACATGATTCATAAGGAATTGAAAAAACAAATCTCAGTATTACGATGCTTCATCCAGCACCATTCAGGCTTTAGCCTTCAATCAGTGCATGTTTGCTGGCAGATTTAAACATTAGGAAGCTTTTCTTTGAGACTAAAGGAAACACACTATCACAAGCCAACTTGATACGCATGTTTTGGAATAATTAATTTCAGGTTCTGCTTCATGACAAAAAGTTATGAAAGACAGCCTGAGCTAATGAGATAAAATGCAGCATAAAGTAGCACACCTGGCTGTTTTGAATGGATTCAGATTTCCAGTTCTGGGTGGATTACATCCTAATATGCCATAACCTCCTTCTTTACCAAGTGGAAAAGTGTAGGGTGGATGGTCCCACTACTAAATGAATTCATAGTCCCCAACATAGTTGTTCTATGGAGTTTTACAGTGGATGTTCTGTCCTGGATCTAGTGCTTTTCAACATTCTCATAAATGACTTTGAAAAGGGGATAGGAAAAAAAATGTTCATCAAATTGGCAGATGACACAAAACTAGGAGAGATTACAAAAAGCCCAGCAGACGAGTTTGAGGTTCAAAAGGACTTGGACAGAATTGAATATTAGGTCTTATCTAACAATGTGCAGTTCAGTGGAAAAAATGTAAAGCTCTGAATAGATAAGAACAACTAGATGCTTGACAGGTAATATCAGCAACAGTGCATATGAGAAAGACCTGATCAATGCATGATCATCCATGAATTAAGCATGAGCCAGGAGTATGCTACACTTGGCAATGCAATTGTGGGTTGCATCAACAGAGCTATAGTGTCTAGGTCACAGGAAGTGATAATTCTGCTGCATGCTAATCGTACCTGGAATGCTGCATCCAGTTCTGTCACCACAGTATACTGAGAAATTGGAAAGGGTGAATAGAAAAAAAAATGATGGTGACAGGATTGGACACTATAAAGAACAGTTAAACAAAGCTATTTAGGAAAAGAAGGTTATGCAAACCATTAATAATGGTCTTCAAATCCTGGAAAAGTTGTGACAGGGGAAAAGGATGAGGATTTATTATCCACTGTACCTATGGCTAGGACAAGAAACAATGCATGGAAGCTTTACAACAGTGGATCAAGATTATTTACAAGAACTTTCCTGATCATGAGAGCTATCAAGTCATAGAATAGCCTGCCTCCTAGAATTATGACTGTTCTGTTATTGGAAGTTTTCAAGCAAAGGTTATACAGCCATTTGTTTGAGATGGCATGAGGATTCTCTCCCTGGGCAGGATATTGATCTAAAATAATTCTACTGTCCATTCCAAACCCATATGGGAATAGAGTTCCATCTGGAATGTGAAAGTTTATTTTAGATAGAATTTTTACAATGGAGTCCATCTAAAAACTGAACAGAAGTGGAATAAAAATACACTATTGCTTGACATCCTTCAAGCTGGAAATGGAACATAGACTTCTAAGGGCAACATATCTTATATATAAATATGCTCATGCAGCATCATGATCAGATGCAGTAAACATCAATCTATACAAGAGGTTGTTGGTGCTTCTCCATGCTAGCAGTCAAATAAAACATGTCTTTAAATAGATAAAGTATCATAAATGGCTTCATGAGAGCAGCTTGAATATTTTTTCCCTCAATATCTCAGTGTGATGCATTGATCAAATGTTGACCATCCATCCCTGAAGCCAGCTTGTTCTGTCTCTCTAAAAATTCAAACGTACTGAAAATAATACAGCCAACAGCTTTAAGAATCATGTCCTCTGTATGCTTTAATGTAGTTCTTCAACTGGAGCTTGTTTTCACCTCTACTGTATCTTGTATGAAATCTGCTAATTAAAGTGATCTTGTGTATTGCTTCTCTGGTTTGGTCAATGTGTTTGCCTCTTTGTGGAGAAGAGATCTTTCAGTTTATTGTTTGATCAAACTTTGTCCTTCAACAAGTCCTTATAGAGTCCGAACTAAGGTTTTTAATTTAAATTTAAGAGAGCTGGATTTAAAACCTCAAACCATTGCAACAGAGGCCAATTTACAGCTTTCTCCAAAATGAAATGTTTCTTTGCTATCCAATCTCTTTTTCACCAAAAACCCTTCACTGTAGTAATATACTAAGTTTCCATAGGATTAAAGGGAGAATATGGTCATGTCCCATTCTCAAGATAATTACGTCCATCTTCAGGTGAAGCTAAAAGAAACCAATTAGCTGTGACTTTTATTTATGAAAACTGATTGTCTAAGACAATAACCTCAATTATTAAGTTTTTTTGGCTGGCAGGAAGAGGTTGTATTTGAATGGATCAGGACACGGCTATCTCTGGGCAAGTAGCAATATTCTGTTTCACTGTATGTACAGTAATTTTCATTAGGAAGTGTTAGATTTGAATCTGGCCTTTTGGTTTCTTTTTATTTTTTTTCCTTTTATGAATTTCTGATTATTGTATTAACTAATCACTGTAGTTGACCTTCTTATTTATCACTGTACAGAAGCAAATTATTATTATTAGATAATATTATTTTATAGAATAACAAAAATTAATGGAAGTTTGCAAAGCTCTTCGGGAGACTTGTAAGTTATTAAGTTTAGAAATTACTCTGGTGAATATGTTACCACAATCTTAGCACAAATCTAGAGGGGTTGTGTATCTGAGAATCAGTTTTCCTTTTTCTTTTTCTTTTCCTTTCTCTTTCTCTTTCTCTTTCCTTTTCCTTTTTTTACACAGAATGAATACTCTTCACATTTTTCTCCTTGGGGCAGGGGGAAATGATTGTATTTGACCACAGAAGATTTTGATGATCTGTTTTTGTGTTATGCTTCAAAAAAGAGATAGAATATGACATACCTATAACTCTTATAGCTATGAGAACACCTAATTACTCTTTCTGTTGCTTCTTAGAAGTATCTTAGAAGTATCTTAGAAAAGTATCCATTCTTTAATTCAAGTAACCTTTGAAATCACATTTTAGTTTTAAAAAATATGCATGTCAGGGAAGGGAAAAGTTTATTATGACTACCCATAGTGCCCACTAAGCCATGGTTTGTGTAAACATGGCTTTTCATTAAGTCACACCTATCTTGGTTCACATGTTATACTTAAACCAGCAGTAACCCATATGTTTTCTTATGAGAACTATTGCGTCTCTCCCAAAGCACTTTGTGCGTTGTCCAAATGATAATATTGAAATCTAGGTTTCTTGCAGCCTGCCTTACCATAATTCCTTAGAACAGCTCCATGCATGCCATACAATTTATACAAAATTAAAAAGTAGATCATATAAATCAAAGAGTTGCTCTCTTTAATGCCCCTGCATATAAACTGATATATTGGATTGAGTTTCAGTTACATAAAGGGTAATTCTGATCTTAGAGTAGTTTGATGATATAATTTTTTATGTAGAAGGTAGTGGGCTTCTTTTCATCGGATGTGTTCTGAGTGGTTTAATCTGGATTCCTGCACTGAGCAAGGAGTTAGACCTAATTGCCTAAAGGGCTCCTTAAAAATCTTTGCCTCTATAAAATTACTTTGTGCAAATTAAAAATGAACATATGATAAGAAATGAAAAAGGGTTTGCAGCTGGACAATTTTCTTATGTATTCATAAGCTAAATGTAGAAATATACCCTCTCCTTCCCCCTCAAATTCAAATACTGATCTTTTAATTGTACTTTCAGTTAAAGATCAGGGTTTAGGGCTGCAGAGTTATAATTCAATCCATCCATATTACTTCGTAAATCCATTACATATGCAGACCAGACATTTTTTTTATTCCTTGTTTCAGGATGCCAAGACATTTCTTATAGCTAGGCCTTCCTTGATAATCTTCCAGAATTTATCTCCAATTATTTTCTTGGTTATCTTGTGTTCTTTCCAACTACAGTCCTCTGAAAATAACACTGTAGCATTATTAATACATGATCTTATTAACCCCTTGTGGTAATACCCATGCAATGTCTTTAAAGTCACAGTTGTTTTAATTAGTGCATCAGCATGAAGCATGGCTTACACCCAAAATTGCCATATGGCTCACCACTTGGGGAATCTTCTCATATACTCAGAGGGCACAAATGCATTTATTGAAAATTTAAAATGTATTATTTATCAGGGAAGGAGGAAAATTAATTCCCGATTTATCCTCAACACACAAGAGAAGCGAAGAAAGTAGGCTTTATCACTAACACTGAGGCACCAGGATACATTGTTTTGTGAATGCTTTTACCCCTGTGAAAATTTCCAGTGATTTTGTTTTACACTCTCTTAATTTTCTTGAAATATTTACAAGCCATTTATCTATTATCATTAATAAGGTAATCTGAAGCAATGTACAAAGGTAGGAACAAAAATTACAATGGTATAAAACATCAAGTTATTATAAAACACACAGGATTCGGACAATAAAAAAATTAAAAATATGACACAATATCACACAATTCTATTTAGTCAGGGATTACAACAAGGAAAAGCAGGGTCCAAATGTTCACGTGAAAGAGGCAAGAAGAGGTTGGGTTTGTTATTGTTGTTTTGTCTCTTTGCCATTGAACAAATCCCACTTTGCAATTCAAGAAAGAGGGAAAGTAAACTGAATTTCGCTAGATTTTTGTTTTCCTTCTTGGGTTCTCTGAAGAGTTCTGTGCACTTGTTTCAAAATGGTGCAAGAATTCTTTTAATCCTCTCCTTTCTTAATCAACAACAAGCACTTTATTGTCCAATGACCATTGATGATTGTTTCACAAGAAAGGATTAGCAGCAGAGTTCTCATGCTCTTTGCAAGCAGGAGTGAAGCTGGGCAGCATACAACAACTAAATAAAATAAAAGAATAAAATATAAAAACCCTAATTATAAAAAAACATAAAACAATCATTATTAAAACTTTTAAAATATCATTAAAAATTAAAATATACAAACCACAAG
Source organism: Protobothrops mucrosquamatus (assembly GCF_001527695.2). Classification (NCBI taxonomy): domain Eukaryota; kingdom Metazoa; phylum Chordata; class Lepidosauria; order Squamata; family Viperidae; genus Protobothrops; species Protobothrops mucrosquamatus. The sequence continues at coordinate 4,166,749 of NW_015386405.1, read as the reverse complement.
GCATGGGAAAAGTAACACCATGAATATCTTATCCAAGGATCTGGGGGCTATGAGAGTCTAGAGGGGGAACAACAGTCTTCAGTTGAATCCTGGTAAGACTGATCAGCTTTGGGTATTGGGACCTACCATCTAGGACTATGCCATCTTTGATGCCAGATGAGATTGTATTGCCCACTGCTTTAGATGAGATGAGGCTGCACTACCCAGGACAGATCTAGTGCATGATGTGGGAATCCTCCTAGACTCATTACTACTGCTCAAAGAACAAATGGCAATAATGGCCAGAAGGGTCTTTGTACAGCTTTGTGTTCTATGCCAGTTTGTGCTCATTGCTAGATCAGGAGGCACTATTTACAATCATTCATGCCCTAGTCACCTTCAGATTGGACTATCCCCTCTCTTTGTGCTGATCAGAGGAAGAGAAGATCTCTGCTTTTTCCTTCTGTAAAAATAACAATCTTGCATTCTCTGTTCCTCTTTCATAGTAAACAGTACAACATTACATGATCACGTGTCCATTGCTTCCTAAGGGGGAAAAATGGAGACTTTAATCTGTTTGTGAATGCACAATATAAAAATATCCCAATCACCAATGACTGGAAACAAACCTGGAGAAAGGTGGCAAATTAGCACAACAACATGCTGCCCACACCCAATCTTCTAAGCTGATCCAGAAGAATATATGGTTGATGATATCAAAAGCCATGAGATGTTTAATAGCACATAGATGGGTGCACATCCCCCATCCTACCAATGCCAGAGATGATCCAAAAGCATGATCAATATATCTAGGATTGGTAAGGAAAGAAGCCATCAAAGCAGCGTGACACGACATAAAGCATTGGTCTTGGCATTTGACAATGAGTACATACACTGTCTCTTGTTCAAATACAGCACTGGAAAACATTATTAAATTGTCAAAAACAATATATGTTTTATTCAAAGTTAGGATAGCCTTGATGTATGGACTTCAACTGCATAAAGTGGCTAATTGCCTCTGGTTTATTTTCAGATATATTATTATACATTTAATCATCCAGATTCTAATGACTCCTATTCAAAAAGTACCTTAAAGCAGGGGTCCCCAATTCCTGGTCCATGGACCAGTATCGTGTCGTGGCATGCCAGCAAACAAGCAAAGCCCCATCCACAGGATGCAGGCAGCACACAAAACCACACCCCCTCTGGTCCGTGGAAAAACCTTTCTCCACAGAACTGGTCCCTGATGCCCAAAAGGTTGGGGACCTCTGCCTTAAAGGAGAGAACAAAAACTACTTTATGTCTTCTCTTTTCATAGTATCTTAGTTTATTTCATAAAAACTAAGGAGGCCCAGTCCTGGTTAGTATTTAGACATCAGTCTAGTTGGCTAGACTGGAAAGGAGGAAAAAGTAGAAAACAATAGTGACAACTTTTATTTTTTTGCCAAGAAAACAAAACAAAATATGTCCAAGAACTGAGGTTGCTTGAAACCTATCTTTACATATGTACCCCTGATCCAGTTTTAATTCTGTGAATTAAATGGCACACAATTTACAGGCCCAGATGGTGGTGCACATTTCTGTTTGCATCAAAAGATCTGTTCAATCTAGATCCCAATGTGCATTGCCAGATTGAAATAACATACATTCTCCTTCTCAGTTTCTGATTTAAAAACTAGAAAGGCCTACATTGTATCATAGAATTGCATCAATCCCACCTTCAGCTATTTTTCTCTTTCTAATTTAAAATGTAAGGCTTTATTATTTAAGAATATTGAAACTATAGCTATCTAAAACATATATCCCCAATACTAAGTCTTATTAAATGATACACAGATCTTTCTACTGATGCAATAAAACAAGAGAATCTAATTAAACATGAAGATGAATGAATGACAATTGACATGAGCTTGTTTTGAGCAGAGTGACATAATAGATCAGGCATGTCAAACTCGCGACGTCATGTGACATCGCGCGATGTATCGGAACTTTTTCCCAATTGCAATTGGGTGGGTGCGGTTTCGGCGTGACGCATCCAGCCCATAGGCCAGCGGTTTGACATGCCTGTAATAGATGGAAAGAGCACCAGATATCAAGAAAGTGAGAAAGTCTGAGGAAAAAGGCAAGACTTGAAAGAAGAGAATAGCTTTTCGTTGTGTTAGAATAGTATCAAGGGAGCAGGCAGAGAATTAGGCTTGAGTGTAGATAAACCAGGATAAAATATGATTATATTTTTTCTCTTAAAGCCAAGCTGACAATGGAACTCTGGAATCGTGGTTTAATTTTCCTTTGCATATCTTGCATACGGCCTTTTGGTTTAGCAAATACCAGTATACTCTGCTCCATCTAAAACAGTGAGTGAACAGCAAGGAGCCAAGCATCTGGGCCAGCAATTTGGAGTTGTGCCTTGGCTTTTCGTAAGCACACCATATGATCAAACACATCTGCACCTGTGCAAACTGGCAAAGATAAGCCAATTTTGCATTCTCGCTACAGAAAATCAACAAAGGAATTCTCTGTCATTTCATACATATTTTTAATTAGGAGTTTTAAAACTCTGCAAACAATCTATAAAAGCACCATTTGGTTTCTTCCAATATGTGTTTACTTAAACATAATTCTTCCCACTTTTGGAAGTTTGCAATCCAAAGATTGAACTCCATGAATGTGAGACAAATTTTCAACTACATTTAAGCTGCTCTGGCACTAGAATTGACATGGTTGGGAACTGTTATGCAAATACCCCCGTTTGATTTTTGGAAGGATAAGCTTATAGATAATGCAGAAAGTGTATAGGACTGCAGCTAGACTATTTAAGCTTCAACAGATTTTACTGAAAAATACTCACTAAAAACTGCTTAGGGCTATTTTTGCATGTTTTATTTTAAAAGTCTTCATGCAGAGCTATCTACATTTATTTATCTTCCTTCCTTCCTTCCTTCCTTCCTTCCTTCCTTCCTTCCTTCCTTCCTTCCTTCCTTCCTTCCCTCCCTCCCTCCCTCCCTCCCTCCCCCCTCTGTGTGTGTGTGTGTGTGCGTGCGTGCGCATGCGCGCGCGGGGGCCTAATTGTACATAAACTGTTGCACATTTGAGAGTTAAAACATTTTAAATTAAGCATATTTTCTTGCAGCCAAGTCCCATTGAGTTATATGGGGTTTACCCCTAAAGGAAATGTAAACATACATAACATTACAGCCGCTGGCTAGAGTTTCAAGAATGCTTATTTAGAGAAAAACCTGAGGGAATATTATGCATTTGTTTAAGAGGATGATTATAAAGATGCCTTTCCATCAATAAGGCACTTAGGGGATCTTACAAGCTTAGCAGTCATAGTGTATTATATAAAGTCCCCTTTATTTCATCCATGTATCCTTTCTACACTTGCAAAAGCTCTCGGTGTGGCCTATGTATTAGTAGAAAGAACTTAATTGTACAATTTCAAAAGACATCACAGAAAAGGAAAAGGAAATATATTTTCTTTGTCTCTTCCTGTGCCACAGCAGAATAATGAGATGAGTAAGAGAGAAACAAAGCTTGATGGAGCTGGCTTCTCAGATTGGAATTCATTTATAAGGTAATTTCCTTCTGAGAAAATATTAAGAATATGCTGCATGTTTCAATAAAAAGACAATATGCTTTAACCAGATGGCAATATTTAAGCTTCCCTCGGTCATTTACCTTCTTTCAAAGACAGTTTTGGGAGATTTAAGTACTATTTTTTTTTATTTCTGAAAGATGTACATATGAATAAGGTTTATCTGACTAGATTCCATTGTTTATTGATTGGTGGTAATGAACCATAATATAGGGGGAATCCACACCCTCCCTTTTAATATAAGAAAGCCCCCAAATAAGCAAAGAAATGCCTCCCCACCCCCAGAAGAGAAAAGACTTCCCTGAAGTAAAACCACTCAAGTGGCCAGCCCCTGTGAATGGATATTTAGTTTTACAAACTATTCTATTCATAAACAAAACCTTTAGCTACAGCTCCCACAGAAGGCTGGAATTGATCAAATTAAAAAAGCAGAGAGGCAAAGACACCTAAGATTTACATTCCCCACCCACCTCCAAAGATAGGATGCAACTCCCAGTCACAATGGGAGTCAGGCAACAATAATAAGAATACTAAAAGGGCAAGTAAAGATTAAAGTACATTTCACAACAAATCTGGGCATCTAAATTACAAAGCCCTGGAACCACATAAAAACCCATCCACGCACCAGATTGTTTTGTCAGTTGTCCTAAACCGATTGCTATATCACTTCACTTCTGATTCCTAAATAAATGGAGACCTCCTTTCCTGCAGCCTGCTTTCAATTCATTTTTCCAGCGTCTTTCTCCCAGCTTGGAACCAGACCAGATTTTACTTCCAGTGATAAGAAAACTTGTTTGTTTTTCATTAGAGGAACCAATACATGCTCTCTTTCTTCTCCCACACTTCTTTTCCCACACTTCTCCCATTTTCTGGTGACCTGGCTGTAAGAAAGAATTTGAAAGCATTTATAATATTTTTAATATATTAACTATTATTGGTGTATCATTTGAAACCAATAAACCATGGTTAGTCTTGAGTATGATTTTTTTTGAAAGAAGCCAACTTCAACCAAACATAAAGTTGACTTCAATACACACCAGCTATTATTCCAGGCTAATATAACATTTTTTACTCTCCTCATGATCATCCCATTGAAGTAAAGGAGATGATATGTATAAGACCAGGGGAAGATGCAGTACATTCTCATAATGATAAATCCTATGTAATATAAAGAGAGAACCTGCCTCTTCAGGACCACACCTGAACCAGAAGAACACAGTAAGGCAATATTTAGACAAAAGAACAAATTGTGCATCGTGACATTAGAACTCACTTTCTCCTCCTTATATATTTGGACATGATGTAGGCCATATATTCCAAAGGGAGAAAAATGTCATTGCAATGTTGGGATGCATACTTTGTCATTTGCACTCCCACTTCTTGCAGATGCTCATGTTTTGACTTCAAAACCCTTTGAAACACTCCCTCTGCCAAAATTGTGACTGAATTTTCATGTAACGAAACAAGAGATGAACTAAAGAATCATATTAACTAGTTTTAATTAATTACATTTAACTTTTTGCAGGTTAGTCCTCCAATATGATACTCAATTTCCAAATGCAATACTCTCCAAATGTCTATATTATACATCCATATTATACATGCATAGTATATCCAGCCAACAACTAGGATGGATGACTAGGAGTTCTTGTACACTGATGTAAAGAAACCCTATTCTCTATTTCTCCTGTTCACATATCAGTTGGAGACTATGACACCAGTTCAACATTCAGTGGATATGAATGATGGTGTGTGTAGTTTAAAGTTTTCAAACATAAATTACATAAATTATTTCTACATATCTTTAAATGTTGATATATACAATGATTTTTCCCAGCATCTATAATGCTCTTCTTTGGAAAAGAAAGATAGTCTTCACAGTGACAAACATTACCTCTACACAGACTTCTTTTTTTTCCTTTCCTTTCCTTTCCTTTCCTTTCCTTTCCTTTCCTCTCCTCCCCTTTTCCCTTCTTTCTCCTTTCCCTTTCCTCTTTCCTTTCAAATATTCTGCAGTTCAAGAACTATATGTAGTGTGAAGATTCTCAAGCATAAGTTAGGATTATTAATATGAGTGAATAAAATGATTACACTGTCACGGTGACACATTGGGGTGATTATTACTATTACATACTGAAGCCAGGGCTTGTTTTGTTTTAAAATATAATTCTTAAAAGAAATTGCCTTATCTGAAAAAGTCAGTTTGTCCTCCCTATTTAGATTTTAAGCCAAACAAGATGGGCAAATAGAAATGTTAGTTCTGAGAACAGAAGTACAAGAACATTGCCAGGTCAGGAAGTTTCAGGTGGCTGCATTCAAAGGTACTATGTAAATGTTTTAAAAAACAAGATGCAAGTGTTTAGGGAGATTTGTTTAGATTAACAAAAAAAAAAATAAATCCTAAACCTTACTTTAACAATGCAGGAATAGTACAGTACTTCTGTCAAGTCCACAATAACATCCGAACTTTTTTCTTCTTAAAATATTTTATTTGTGAAATATAACAACCAGAAGTACAGCAAAAATATAATAGTGTTAATATAATCAGAAAAGTCTATACTGAATAATGATTAAATGAGTGACATCTGAAGAACATTAAGTGTTCATATACTGTACAACTAGCTCATTCCTGTAACATGTTATTAAATCTAGCCATGTAGACCATCCATAGTTTCTTCTTCTCAGTTTAATATAATATGTTATTCCAATACAATGATATTTATATAATATACTTAAAGATTCTTAATATTTTTTTCATGTGTCTGTAACCCAGGAAATTGTAGTAAAGTTGGGAAAAATAAGTGAAACTGGTGCTTGGGATAGATCTATTTTCAGTCTTTGATTGTGAATACAAGTAACAAAATCAAGCTATTTCTTCATATCTAGAAGATTATCTTATTATTTATCTGTTATTTATCTATTTAATATATTTCAATTTCTTGGATTTAATAAGATTATAAATAAGTATAGGGTCTATGGAGGATGAAGATGTTCTTTGCATCACTGCTAATTCAAAAATTGTGTTCATAGGAATTAAAGTGTTCATAGGAATTAGAAAAAGAAATTGACAGGAAATCAACAAATAGGAGTTTCCTGTGGGATGTTTTCTTAAACTCAGGACTAGTTAGTTTGAAAAAAAGGCTAACCCAAAATAGCAACATACAGTATATAACCTATAGAAAATATCTACCAGCTATCTACACTTTTCCCCCCCTCAGACCGTCACATTCTTTCTCTATTCCACTTCTGTTTTCATTCTTTTCAATCCAACAGGATGTTGGAAAGAAATTATATGAAGGCACCACCCAATGTCTGTCCAGCTGTGATATAACTTTGAAAGCACCACAGAATCAAATCTGGACCAAATGTGAAAGGAAAAGCCAGCAAAAGAAAGACTTGAGTTTGAAAAATGGGCTGAATCTGTCTGAGACCTGCAGAGAAGACATTTAAAAAAATAAAATAAAAAATCTCCCAGTGCTACATTTAAAAGCTTCTGAATATGAAATAGAAAGTTTTGTAAATATGCATGGGAAAGGAGCAGGGAAGAAATCAGGGCTCCAGAAAAGGACTTCCACTTTGTATAGAAGGTGTTAGGAGGTAAGGTGTTAGGATGCCCTTGACGTGATGGCCCGTTGCCTGGAGGCCGTACGGGTCTGGATGGGAAGGAACAGACTTAGACTCAACCCTTCCAAGACCGAGTGGCTGTGGTTGCCGGCGCCCCGGCATAGTCAGCTGGTTCCATCGCTGTCTATAGGGGGCGAATCCTTGGCCCCCTCAGAGAGGGTGCGCAATCTGGGAGTCCTCCTGG
>NW_015386405.1:4150428-4159242 GCF_001527695.2 Protobothrops mucrosquamatus | reverse complement strand
TTTCAACAAGCGGGCCTGACCTAGGGTGAATTTTAAATAGGGATAATTTTTAATGATTTTAAATAGTCACAGCCACTAATATTTGGATTTTAATTGGTTTTTAGAAGGGGTAATTCTGTATATTGTTTTAACATGCTGTGAGCCGCCCTGAGTCCCATGGGGAGAAGGGCGGCATATAAATTTTGTAAAATAAAAATAATAAAAATAAAAGTTCTGACCAGTGTAAAAGGGTACCACCCACAAGCTCTAAAGCACCACAACATTGCAAACAATCCAAATCAAGCATAGCTCACACAGAACTGGGGTTGGGATATGGACTTGCTTGGCTTTGCAAAGTTCCATGACATTAATTTTGAACTAACACAGACTATTTGTGAGTGCGACATTGTAGAAAGAATGTGGGGCACAATGGTTTGATTGATCAAAACACTCTCCCATTTCGGTAACTCCAAACCACTCACACTTAATTTTCTACAACTTCCTGACTTTTTTTTTTAAAGTGAGTAATCGTGGCTTTCATTTGCCTAGGTGATTATCCACCATTGAAAGTAGTCCTTGACTTATAACAGTTCATTTAGGGACTGTTTGAAGTTACAACAGCATTGGAAAAAAAACATTTTTTCACACTTATGACCGTTGCAGCATCCCCATGGTCACATGATCAAAATTATGATCATGTGATCACCTTTTGTGACCTTCTGACAAGCAGAGTCAATGGGGAAGCCAGTTTCACTTAATAACCATGTTACTAACTTAACAACTGTGGTGATTCACTTAACAATGTGATAAGAAAGATCTTAAAATGGGGCAAAAATCACTTAACAAATGTGTCACTAAGCAACATAAATTTTGGGCTCAATTGTGGTCATAATTCGAGGACTTTCTGTATTACATTTACACTTTTTTTTAATTAGTGGAAACCACTGAAATATTTTTAGCATAGAGATTCATGTTATCTATTCCAGTAAATCAGTTATAATCTCTTTCAGCATGTTGCTTTCCATTTCCTGTCCATTTCCTCTTGGACTGTTAAGACAGACCTAAAAGGTCCATGCCTTTTAGATGTTCTTGTAAATAATATTTTAGCTGATATTCTGTTTTCTGAATGCACGGGGCCATCTTGACTTCATAAGAATCCATCCTTAGGATAGGAGCTTGCCATTATTATAGTAGCTATGTATGAGGCAACATTGCAGATGTTAAAAACAAAAGTTAAAGAGAGAGAAAAAAAATAATCAGAAAAATTGGTTTGCAAGCCAATTTGACTTGAAAGAGCTCCTGATGAATCCCAAACTGATTGCTTACCCATTGTAAAAGCTTCATTGTTATATCACAATGGGAAAAAGAGTTCAAGGACTGCTACAAGGTTGGTGAAAATAAAGAGCAATGAAAAGGAAAGAACAAAAAGATGCTTTCTGTACACTAAATGGCATGGCTCATCATTCTCCTTTTCACTGTATATATAAAATCATTTGACACAGCTGTGCATATTATCGAAAACCTATTCCTCTTAAAGGGAACTGCTCCCACAGCAGTGTTTGCACTGTTCTTATTTTAATTTTAAGGTTTGTGGGAGTCCTGGTGATTTCTTTCTTCTATTCTTCCACAAATAGGTGTCACTAAATATTACTGGTACAAATTAAAATGGTAAAAGTAATGGTCAGTGAAAAGGTTACTATGATATGAAACAAGAAAGCAGATTAAGAAATTGGCCAGGTGCAGTATGTATCTAGGTGAATGCTTTAACTATAGTTAATACCAAGGGATATTATGTGTTATGTAAGTGCAATCATTTAAAGTGGAACTGTAATTTCTACCAGCATTTTGGCTGATCTCCCAAAGGAGATCAATACTAGTCTATGTATCCTTTGTATTCTACAATACTAGTCTATGTATCCTTTGAAGGGCAGATTTTTACACAAAATGTTTCTCCATTACAACATTTGGAAAAGAAATATGTTTCACTGACAGAAAACATGTCATCTGGGTAGTCAGATATTGCTTATTAACAACTCACCATGTGATAACTCTGGTTATTTTAATTTTAACAGGTGTTGATGTTCTAATTTTGAAAGTTATGTACAAACGTTAAAAATATTAAAAGCATGAATTATTTGCATTACATTCAGAAAATACATTATGTATCATAGAATCATGTGATCAAATATAATTTATCACTTCAATTATTCAAAGATGTGTGTGTGTGTGTGTGTGTGTGTGTGTGTGAGAGAGAGAGAGAGAGAGAGAGAGAGAGAGAGAGAGAGAGAGAGAGAGAGAGAGAGAGAGAGAGAGAGAGAGAGAGAGGAGGTTTTCTAGATTAAGATTAAAGAGATGCTTATTTGTTTAGGAAGAAATGCATATAGACCTAGTCATGAATGAAGGCAAATATACGTGTCCCAGGATAATGTTGCAGGATCCAATCTGGGTTGATCACTGGGACCAAAGGGGAAACAGGCCCTTTGTCAATCAACAGATGTGATGATTTACCCCCAGTTTATTAAGTACTTACCATAGATGGCGGGGGCTTGGCAGCACAAGGAAACAACAGCCAACGACTTAATAGCCAGCCATCAACACCCCAATCTACATCTAAAAAGCTACACACAGCAGCCACCATATAAATACCATACACAGAACAGCCCAGACCACACAGAGAAGTTTCCTGAAGATGGGTTCCAGCATGAGTTCAAAAGTTCGGAAGACAAAACCTACCAGTCCTGGTGACCAACCCAGATTGGATCCAGCAAACTCAGTCATATTCTGCAGGGCAGAAATATGTTTACTTTTGAATGGTTTGCAAAATAATTAATGTATTTGTTGCAAATCTGAGGCCTCTCATTGTTCTGTTTTAACCAATATATCAGAATGATTCCTCTCATGACAGCTAAAGAACTTTGGTAAAGAAGTTTTGTACTTATTTACTGAAAATAGATTGAACATGTCTAGATGTATGAGACTACTTTAATACACAGCCATTCTACTAGTTTCATGTTCTATAATGTTCCAAAGAATGTATTCAAGTTCTGAGATTAGGACACTGTGCTTTTTCCCGTTACATTGTCCCATCATTGGCTGGGTTTGGTGAAATTTCTAACATCAGTGCTATCACGAATGTAGCTGACCTAAAATAAGACATTATAGAAAGAAAAGTGGAAGTACTGTTTCCTAAAGTGGGCAGTCTATGTCGTAACATATTATTTAAGGTTCTATTCAGATTTACACTGCTAATAGTAATATTATTGAAACCAAACATTTGAGAATGTCTGGTTCCGATTTTTTTCAAACAAATACAAAAGGTTTAGGTTTCATTGTTATTTTGGTTAACTTTCATTAAAAGAAAAGTTTTAATTTTTGACCATTTTGTTGAGCAGTATGCCCCCAATATCTGTAGAGAAAATATTTTATTCTTTTCATTAATCTTCAAAAACATTTCTTTGTTAACAATTTCTTTTCACTATACTTTCTTCCCCTGTGGGAAAACACCGTATCTGATCTTCTGGCGTCAGGAGACACAAAAATAGAGAGCTAAGATATATTTCTGTGATCATTTTATGTAGCTCGTAAGAAGGTGAAGCTCTCCTTCTGTCTAACAAAAATCAAAGTAAGCTTGTATGGAGCACATTTTTTCAGTGGCAGATAAATGAAAGGTGCGTTGTGGCTGAGATGAGTTCCATGCATCATTATGACTCACCAATTTTCTGGTTTCCGCAAAAGAATAGATAAGTAGCGGCACTCCTCAAAAGACTTTTTCAGAAGGGCTTCAGACTGAATGCTCTTTAAACAGGATGCCATTTAAATAATTTGAATGAAATTAAAGCAATGGCCCATTGTTCATGTATCAATTTCTCAAAAGCCCCACATGAAGCTATGATATAAAGTCACAAATGGTCCTGTCATATATAAAATACATCTGCAGTTTTAAAAAGATTACAACATTCAATTCAAAGCAATTGGTCAAGTTCTGAAATGCTCTTACATTCCTTTAGTACAGCTGCTGTTGTTTTCTGTTGCTGTTTTTCTTGGGGCTAGATCTGATAGACCAGAACTTTTCTACATGCTTAGAAAGGTCTGATCTATTGCTTTCTCTAGCTGTATTTAGGTATCTAACCCTCATGATTTTAGTTGCTTTGAGAGGTTCTGATTTACTGTTTTCTTTAGGGGCACTAAACAATAACACTTACCAACCATAAGCTCAGGGTCAAACCTACTCTATGGTAACCAGGAAGTCAAAGTGTAATCTCTTTCTCCCTTTATGTGGCATCAGACTGCCTGCCATCAGCCTTGTTTAAAGAGATCAATCCTTTTTTTAAAGAAAAAGCAACAAGTTTAGTTGTGTGATGGGATGCAATCTAAATTCCCAGAAGGGAGGAAGATCATTCCAGAGAAATAAGAGGCAGCTCAGTTCAGATAATTTGTGTGAGAGAAAGAGAGTGAAGAAAAGCTCCTCCCTAATAGTTCTCAGAGCTTGTTATAGATCAGGGGTGTCAAACTGCCGGCCCGTGAGCCGGATGCGTCATCCGGAAGCCGCACCCACCCCATTGCCGGCAATGGCAAAACCATCCCGATACATTGCACAATGTCACGTGACATCGCGAGTTTGACATGTCTGTTATAGATGGTAGGGTACTTCAGTTTGCCAAGAGTCTACCTATATAATTCCAGTGTCTCAGTAAACGCCAAGTCTTAATGACCTTCCAAAAAGCTAGAAGGGTGGGGGTGGGGGGTATCTATCAAATCAATAGTGTGTGTGTGTGGGGGGGGGGTGTTCCACAAGTTATGGATAACCATGGAAAAGTCATGTTTTCTGAGGTCTCACTAGATGTCAGGATTTCAGGGAGGGGACCCCCCTATTTGATATATATGACATAATCTAATTAATGACACCGTTAACATTTTACTTCACTTGAGCTGGGATTGCATGTTCTGCTAGAACAGATATGTTGTACATAAAACACTTTAAAAAGAGTATATGGGCATGTCTCAAATTGGTTCATGGCATCTCTCTTGCCTTCCATACAAATGACTTGTCATAATTGAAACAAAAAAACTAAAGGGGACCAAAATAATCTGATCCATGCCATATCCTTCTTCAGAGCTATTAAGGAGTGTGATAAACATGTAAATTGCAATTTGATAACATTTCCACCCTAGAGTAAAGATATCATGGAGTAAGCAGTTATACCAAAAGTTCAGTTTTTCCACAAAATTTCACCTTTTTAATGCAGAGAGAAATGCCCAAAATAGTTTAGAAAGCATACTATCACAATCCTTTCCTTAAAACTCTACAGACATTTCCTTGCATGCCTTTAAATTTAGATTAACTATGGGGGTGGCCTTCATGTTAATGCTTAAAAACCAGATCTAACTTTCTTAGCAATACATCTACTGTCCCTTAGTGCAATCTCTTACTTCTTAAAGATTGTTTAAGTAGGACATGCAGCAATAATCATTAATACATTTATCTTCCATTAACTGGACCACCGATTCTTGCATAGAAGACCAGCAATACAGATATTCAGTCAATAGTGGTTGAGGGTAGATTTCAAAGGAGAAACTAAGTACAGAAATCTGAACATTAACAAAGCTGATTTGTAATAAAGCATTTTCAAATGGGTGAAAAAAACCCTCCTTTTGAGGGGCCTTTGATTGCCTTATATTTTGTATTTGTTTCTCTGCTGAAATAATGTATCTAATTTATGTAATTAATTCTTCTCATGCAGACTTGATGGAACACTGGGTGAATAGGTTGCTTGGTGGAACTACATGTTCATTTCTAATTCTACATTATGCAGGTGGTATACACTGACAGAGAAGCATCCTGTCTGCAGATGTTTCATCACAGCATGGGGAAGGTGACATAGATAGTGTCTGAGGAGAGTAGTACATTAACCTTCACTCTTTCCCAATATATTAAACAATGAACCCCTAAAGAAAGCTGTTATATTATCCTTTGGTCAAAAGTATAAAAACACACTAATCTATAACTAGTTATTCAAAGGAGCACTTTACTTTGATGACAGTTCGAAGCACAGTGTCCCAATTGATTGTCAGAGTAGAGTAACCACAGTGCTTTTCTTATGTTGTTTTGCTCCTCCACAGAAATCACTTACATCAGTGGCCAGCTGAGTGGGATCAGCCTTGAGTTGATGTCTCACCACATCAAGGCAAGTGTTGCATATAAATGCATAATTTGTTAGAAGTGCATGTTAAAATGTACATATTTGGAGACCTCTATAAACATTTTTTAAAGAAAATCAGTAAAATCAGGATGGAACAAAACCAAGTTTGAAAAAAAATGAACAGAATAAAATTAAACTTGACAGATTCAATCAACACTATCCAGGATACATTTTGGGGCCAAAGGCAACATTTAACCTTTGAGTTACATGCTAGGAGCTAGGATGAGGAAAAGACCAGAAGCAGGATAGAAATAAACTTAAGTGAATGCAATGTAAATTCTCTCTTTTCATTATATTAAAACAACTTTTCTATTTTGGAAATAATAGCACTACCCTAGATTGGAAATGCGGCTATTCAAACATACATTTTGCAAGCTAAGAAGGGGCTTGAGACTTTCAGAAACAAATCTCCACATGTCAGAAACACAAGTGAGTTGCATGTCAAGCAGAAAATACCAACCCTGAGCATGATATTTATATTGGGTATAGACTTCTGTTCTCTCACAGGGAAAATGGGGCTTGGTTGAATACAGGGGAAATCATGAAGGACCTCTTGGCAATTGCTCAAAGCAGCTGCATCTTCTCCCAGAATTGAACAGTTGCCCTTCACAGCTGTAGTACAATCTTGAGAAAAGATTCCTTCAGGTTTTTTTTAAAAAAAATCATATCCAATTCTACATTGTTAAGTCCTGGGAATAATGGCGCTTGAGACGATTCATCTCCAACAAGTCTTTATTGTTTGCTCCACTCTCGAACAACCAGAGCAGAGGCACGCAGGCCTCTATTTATACCCTCTGATCCCCGGGCAAGTTCAACCAATCATGAGGCGGGCTTTTCCCGCCTTGCGCATGCACACAAGGCCGGCGCCGCTCAGTCTGGTCCCGGGCAGCTTCTGCAAATGCCCGGGACTCTTGCAACATCCCGAGCCTGCATCTTGCAGGCTCAGGACACAACACCCCTTTCCCCTGGATGAAATAAGATTGTGCCCACATGGACGCCATCCTATAGATGGTAATATAATTAACAATAAAATAAAGTTACACAATGTATAAGTTGTGGGACTGTTCCTTTGAACCAGATCCAGTGACTCCCCCCTGACCTTGTTTTACTTAAATACAACCCGCCAGTACATTCAGTCAGCTCTCGCTATGTACCTGTTCACCTTACATAATCGGCTAGGTATTTGGGAGGGCCTCTTGCCCTGAGTGACCTTCTCAGACCTGGAGAGTTTGTATTGTTATCTCCGTGGCCGCTTGCTCTAGGTGAAGTGCCCTGTGAATGACCAGTGACTTCAGCTTGGCTTTCCAGCCCGTCTCCTGTAATTGAGCAGTCCGGGCCCTGTGGGTCGTTAAACCTGGTTGACCAGCCCTCAATGGAGTTATCTAACCCCTGTGAGTTCATTCCCGTGTTCCCTGAAGGAATGTAGGATTCCTGGCTCGTTTCTGTAGTGCTAGGGACTAGGGATGCCTCCCTGTTAGCCCTGATGCATGAGGACAACCTCCTCTGAGCCCTTTCAGCATGGGACGTGTTCTCCCTTTGTATTGCCTGCTCTCTTGCATGTTGTGAGTTGTGAGTATGCTCCCAGGTATTCTCCGTGTCTGGAGTATTGCTTGATAGGGGTGGATAATTAGTCTGCCACCGGTGGGTCTCCCAGGCTGGAGTGTGTGTGGGGATGTCTATGTACTCCCTTTCCCAAGAACTGCTACCTGAAGCACCTGTGGAAGTTGGGTGTTGAATACCCGTTTCCCTTTCCAGAGCCAACGTAGGCTGTTGATTTTGAATCCCAGAATGCATTTCCCATTCCTCCTCCCCCCCCAGAGGAGACTGAGGAGGAACCATAGGCGCATCCCGCCTCACGCATAATTGATCGATGTGGCGGCAAAGCACGCGGCCATCTGGCAGGGATACCTCGTAAGACAGAGGCCCCGAGACTTTACAAACCACAGCCGGTACCCAAAGGTGGCCAGGCCCGTAATTCCTGGCCCAGACAGGATCACCTTCACGAAGGACCCGTGGTGGGTGTGGCTGAGACACCTGAGCAGCTACACGTTCCGGATGCAGCTGTCCAATTTAGTCACGAGCCGATGACCCCAGCGGAGTTCGGCCGGGCACTTACCCGTGGCAGTGCACGGAGTAGTACGGTGTGCCAACAGAAAGTCAGCCAACCTGTGATGCCAGTTGCCGTAGGTCAGCTTCTTGAGGGCGTCCTTGGTGACGCAGACCATCCTTTCAGCCAGACCGTTGGTGGAAGGATGGAAAGGAGCTGAAGCAGCGTGGCGGATCATGTTGGTCTGGAGAAATGCCTGAAACTCAGTAGAAGTAAATTGAGGACAGTTATCCGACACTAGAACATCTGGCAACCCATGTGCAGCAAAAATGCTCCTCAACACCTGGATAGTCTTGGCAGCTGTGGTAGAAGACACAGGCACAACCTCAAGCCATTTGGAATGGCTATCAACAACAACCAGGAAGAATTGACCCTGAAAGGGCCCAGCGTAATCTACATGTATTCTAGACCATGGAGTGTGTGTTTCCTCCCACCTGTGTACAGGGGCCTGGGGCATTTCAGGTCTGGACTGTTGGCAGGTATGACATCCATGTACTTGGGACTCGATGGCCCGGTCAATGCCAGGCC
>NW_015386405.1:4130551-4147876 GCF_001527695.2 Protobothrops mucrosquamatus | reverse complement strand
TCGGGGTGAGAGACGTCGAAAGCCTCTAATTGCCCAACCTTTTCCATGATCGATGATCAAGATTCCTTCTTCTTCGGTCGCACGCACCCTCCAGCGATTTCGTACTGGCAAGATAACGCTGACTTCCACGCCGTTTCTTTCCCGGACTTCTTTGGGTGAGTCTTCTAGCTTTTCTTAGCTGTAGAGACTGAATCCCACCTTCGTCGCCAGTGTTAAGTCCTGGGAATAATGGTGCTTGAGACGATTCATCTCCAACAAGTCTTTATTGTTTTCTCCACTCTCGAACAACCAGAGCAGAGGCACGCAGGCCTCTATTTATACCCTCTGATCCCCGGGCAAGTTCAACCAATCATGAGGCGGGCTTTTCCCGCCTTGCGCATGTGCACAAGGCCGGCGCCGCTCAGTCTGGTTCCGGGCAGCTTCTGCAAATGCCCGGGACTCTTGCAACGTCCCGAGCCTGCATCTTGCAGGCTCAGGACACAACATACATAACCTGTGCTAAGTTCAAAACAAACTACAGCTTCTGCTTATGAAGGGATAATACCACTGCTTGCACATATATAATTACTTGTTGCAGGAAAAAAATGAACATAACATAGAATTGTGGGTGGGACAGAAAAACTGAGAATTGTCTTCAAACTTTGAGGTATGCTATAGCCTTATACTCACAATACTTTTAATTTTAGATTGGATCAGATAATAACTGCCTACAGTATTCTTGTTGTTTTGTTTTGGAGATTTGGTATTTATACCCTCCCTGGATACTAATTAATTCTTCCTGGGCTGTTGTTACTGGGGTAGTAATTCATTCTTACTACACTCTAGAAATGGTGCAGAGATCACAATAGGAGAATTGTTATCTCCAACTAATGTTAATGAAAGTGAATCAGAGGACAGTCTAGAAATGTCCGCAGGATTACAATTTCTGTCAGACCAACTAAAGCAGAGTTGTTCCATTATGCAACACATTCCATCTATTTTGTAGGTGCATGTAATGTACCAACAAACATATAAAATGGGCAGAGCAAACATCTCATCATGATTTTGTATCACTTATCCCCTTCTAGTAGACCATGTGCATAGAGCATCCATTTAGTCACAGACTTCTCAAGGAATGCTACAACTACTCTGGTAACTAATTCATGTATCCTAGCTGGAAATGTGTTAATATAAAATCATTTGGGACCATGCAAGAGATGCTGATAAATAGCAGAAGATTAAAGTCAAAACATCAAATATTAAGCAACCAATTTTCTCTTTTCACATATTCTACTAAAAAGAACTCTCATACAATTTAAGGACTCCTTTTGATCATTTGCCAACTGCCTCTTTTTAATAAACACAACATATTCCGTACTGAAAATTCTATCACATGAATATTATATTTCTACCTCAAGAGTTTCAGAAATTGAAGAAAAGCTAATCACTAGAAGTTGCACATCCCATCTCTATCACTCTACCAATGCCTCCCCAACATGTCCTACGTACCATTGTGTGCCAACACCCTGCACTGTTTTATTTCTTAATAACACTCCAGTTCCATCTGAACATTACCTTCTATTGCCATACAAGTTGAAGAAATAGAACTGAATGGCAGAGTTAGTATATCATGCTGAGACAGAAATCATTATTTACAAACCATAATAGCTGGATCCACATAACACATTAAGCAAAAATCCAGTAAAGTACTTTATACTGTAGCCACATTGTGCAAAACCAGAAAAGAAATAGGCATCCCTTCACTAAACATTTCACCCCTTCTGTTTTCCAGCTAGACAACATACCGAGAACAGAAATTTGATGTTGAAGATGGAGTAGAAAAATTTTCTTTTGAAATAAATCACATAACTTTCCATCAGCCATGGATGGAAAGCCACTTCTTCCATGTGGTCCAGTGAAGAACATCAAAGATGCAAATATACATCATTGTTCCAAACAATGTTATCATTAAATACTGTATATGCCTTTACAAATAATACTAAAAATGTCAGGTTAAAAAAAAGTCTTGTTATCAGTTAAAATTAAGGTTATTGTTCACTCTTGACTCACCTCTATACTCTATTTCCTGTCTTAATCACAGATATTATACATTTTATTTATTAATATATCCAGGCTTTAATATTTTTATAAAGAACTCAAAATGCTGACCCATAATACTCTTTCCTCTTATTTTCTCCACGACAATAGCCCTGCAAGATGAGTTCAGCTGAGAGCGAGAGACTGACTGGTTCAAAGTCACCCAGCTGGATTTCATGCTTAAGGCAGGACTAGAACTCACAGCCTCCTGATTTCTAGCCTGGTGCCTTAACCACTAGGCTAAACTAGTTATAACTTGCTATAGTCTTATATTTGTAGGCAGATATGTCTACAAATAAAGCAAGATATAAGTCATTATTTGCTTCTTATTTTGCCACAACAGGCCTCAGTTATGGCTAAGGGAACATGGCTGTTTAATTTTTTCTAAACATGAAGCTATTTATTTTATTTTATTGAAGCTGATTTCCTTAGCTCTGTAAATATTGCAGATATTTGCTATTTATTGATCAGCAAGGAGGAGGAGGAGGAGGAAGAGGAGGATTTTTAACAGTAATTGTCCAAAATACATAAAAGTTAACTTCCATAAAATAATCTGAAAAAAATGGAATGACCATGTACCATGAGCAATGCTTTCCTTTCCTAAGTCAGCACAAGGATATAAAAATGCAAATCAAGTCACTTGAGTATATTAAAAAAACAATCATGATTCTTTCCAGGAAATTCATCAAAATTGTTTATTTATTCATTCATTTTTTATAATCTTCCAAATTCATAGATGCTTTGAAATTAGGAGCCTTCTATTGTATTGGGACTGAATCCCAAGTCACTGTTGTCCTGTGAACTTATTATGTCCTCAATGAAATGATCAACTCATAACATGAATTTAGAATTTTAACTTGTGTGTACATACAAATCTGTCCCACTTTAAAGAAAGAACCAAACAAAGTTTTTATATGTCGGTGAGAAGGTTTAACATTACCTTACAATTGAATTCTTCCTTCTGGGTATGGTTATCTGGTGGCTGATTAAAGTGAATGTTTTAAAAGCATAGATGAACTGTAGCCAGAACAAGAACAGCAGATAAATCAGACTTCCAAGCTCAGATATGATTGTAAATAAAAAAAAAAACACCTATATATGTGTTGGAATCAACAAGCAAGCCTCTCATAGAAGATCTTTGAAGTCAGAGCTATCACCTGGGGTATACAGTACTTTTTTTCAGGTTTGGAAAGTGACCTTGAAGTTCCTTCCTTGATCAAAATTAGATGGCGATGCACATATTAAATCATTGCTTGGCATTCCTTTCTTTCAACTTAGAGTGGGCTCCATTTTTTAACTTTCTATCTGCTTAAATGGAACATAAATGCTTTTACTATATATCCTTTAGCCCTAAAAGTTTTAACGTGATTTGAAAATGAAAAAAAGAGCTTTCCAAGAAGCCCAAAGGGAAAATGAAAGCAACAACAGTCTCATTTATTTGAAACCCATGGGGCCCATGTATTTTGTATTGTGCAACAGAAATATCCAGATTCTCAAAAAACTGCTGAGGTAGCCACATAAATCAAAAAGTCGTCAACTCTCATTACATAAGTACTTATGTTTTCCCTAAATAACATTCACACAAAAAAAGACACTGGATGAGAATAACACTCCTGAGGGTCTAATATAGGGAATCTGGAGCCAGCAGAATCTTGCAGTTGGAGGAAACAGTTGGTTTCTTTTGGAGAAAAAGGATCAATTCTCATATATGAGATTATATATCTACTTGCAGCATGGTAGAGCTTTACAGATAATTACATGGCAGAAGCAGGGAAACAGCTGTAAGCCTTCATGTGGTTCTTTTCATACCATGATTCCCCCAGAATGAGTCTTTATAGAATTACTTTCCAGAGAACAATTACAACAAACAATTGCAGTGTGTACTCTCAAACATATCAATTTTAGTTGGATATCTAATGTCTTCAGTATAAAGCTTATTGGAACATTCCAAAGAGTTAGCTGTGTTGCCTTTGAACAACTTCCACTGTGTTTTAAAAACAGCAGACCTAAGAATCAGAATGGAGGTGGATAGCTTTATCATCACTGATCAGCGTGCTCCAAAAGAAATCATAAGTTTTTTTTAAAGAAAACAGCTAAAAGAGTAACCAGAACAAAATTCAATTGATGCTATTCCTCAGCCTGTGCTCTTTATAGCTGCATGACTCTTATGAAAAGAGCTCTTGTACAAAATTTCATTATTTTCTTTCTAGATCATGAAATAAAATGTATCTGTACATAACAGTACATAATATTCCTGGAGCTAAAGTAAAAACCTCAAACAAACCCAAACACAAACCCAAACCCAAACCCAAACCCAAACCCAAACCCAAACCCAAACCCAAACCCAAACCCAAACCCAAACCCAAACCCAAACTAAACTAAACTAAACTAAACTAAACTAAACTAAACTAAACTAAACTAAACTAAACTAAACTAAACTAAACATGGCTGGCTGCAGAATTCTGGAAGTTGAAATCCAGAAATCTTAACGTTGTGAAATTTGGATACTACATCTAATCTAATCATAATCTAAAGATTATATATCTATAATAAGCCAACCAAACATACTTGATCAACACATTCCTTTTCATTTGGTACTATGTGGGCAACTAAACCTATATGATTGGAATATTACACACAAAAGGACTACAGAAGGATATTAAAACATGCTTTTCTATGGGAGAATCTGGATTGATTTGTGGTTTATGGAAGCACCTACCTCGCTCTTGAGAACCAACTATGTGGGGTTGGATTCAATTAAGTAGATGGAAGATGAGGAAAACCCAAAGAAAGCAATAACAAATCAATTCCAAGAAAATGATATGGATGTGTCCACAACAATTCAGGGCTTTTCAACCAGTGGTACGGGTACCACCTGTGGTACATTGGCACCTGGCAGGTGGTACGTGACCATCCTAGAAAAGTGGTAGTGGGGGAGGGGAATGAGCTGAACCGGTGGCAGCACCGCACAAGCCTGAGCGAGAGATGGCTGGAGCTGCAGGGTTGTCAGGGCTCATCGGAAGCACCAGGATCAGGGCTAGGCTCCAGCTGGAGCTCGGCGCTGATCCTGGCGCTTCTGCTGAGCCCAGAAGAAGTGCCCATCAGCTGGAATGTTGCAGCATCTCCAGGGTCTTGTGATTTACATTCAGATGATTGGCAACTGATTCATATTTATGACAGTCACAGTGTCCCAGGGTCATGTGAAGTGACCAAAAGCTGCTGCAACCACCCAGCAGATGGGGGAATAAAAACCAAACACCCCCCCCCATTGGCACCCCGCTGCCAATCCTCAACAGAAATGATCACAACAATGAAAACCTTGGACAGGAAGAAGAACGCCGCCGGGTGGGCAGGCAGGTGTCTTGCTCAGCTGTGCCTTGGGGGACACTTTTTTCAGTGCCACTGTAACTTTGAACAGTCACTAAGCGAACTGTTGTAAGTCAAGGACTACCTGTACTTTATCACCTTTTTCCTTTTTTTGGGGGGGGGGGGTCATCAGGTTTTTGACATCTTGCTAGGCGACTGGTGGTACTCAGATATTGCCATATCCTAAAAGTGGTACAATGGGTGAAAAGGTTGAAAAGCCCTGCACAACATCACCAGGTGTTGAATTTGTCTCAAGGGGAACTTTAATGATGAAGACTGTGTCTTGAACCTAGGAATGGACAAGCCAATGTTTCTAGTTTGTTGATATTATTCAGTAAGAAAGAGTTATGGTTCATTATTTACCAGGCATGACAAAATATTATGCAACAACATTTTATATAAGTTTTCATACATATTTGACAGATGGGCTATAGCTTTGTAGAACTTTTCCTTCTGTATGTACCTTTAATAAATATTTTTCCCCTTTTGGAAAAATACTTACCTTACTTTTACTTTTATATATATATAAAATTATAAGTTTCAAACATCTTTACCTGAAGCCTTTTTTACAATTTTTTCCTAAATTAATCATATGGTATTCCTTTTCTAAAATAATTTTCTAAAAAAAATATTACTACACAAGAACTGAAATCTATTAGCACTACAGACAAGTACAGAATATTTTCCCTACATGTTACAAAACACCTTTTTCATCTTCAAATTCAAAAGGCTACATAGACCTTATATAAATATACAGATTACTTTGCATGTTCATATATAAACCCAGTCGAACACAAATATGAAAATAGAGGTTACCTGATTAAATATCCTGGAAACTCTTATCTTTTTTATGTATAACTACTATTGTCAGATCAGTATAATTTAGTTTCTCTGAATGTAACTAAGTTTTGTTATACTGTCTGTAAAATTAGTCAGATTTTGTTCATCCACAGATGGTTTCACCATCAGTTGTAATGTATTACTATGCCCTGTTCTGTTCAGTTTTGCTTTATTTCAATGTCTAATTTTTGGTGTGTGCTGGTCTGTGACTGTAATAAAGATTGAATAGAATTGAAAACAGAGGTACCTTTCACATCATCCTGATATTAATGGGATTTGGACATTTATAGAACATCTCCACCATGGGGCCAAATACACGACTGGTTTAAAATGGGAAAAAACCTCATGTGGATTATCAGTGCCCAGAGGACAGTTTCATATTGCAGACATAAGAAGAGTCTATGAACAATCACACTTTCCCTGACCACCTACTGAAGGATTCAACATATGGACTGGGGTATACTTGTGTTTATCATTTCATTTTCACAAGGAGTTCAAATGGCCCCTATTTGAAAATGAGCAAAGATGCCATGTCAGAGATTATTGATTGATGCCAACGGATTCTCTTTCCCTGGCAATGGAAGCTCTTTTCAGACAAGATATTTCAGGCAAATTCTGAAAACATGATGGTAAGTTTTCTTTGTGTAGATTTTGGCACCTGAGATTGAACTACCTGGATTTACCGTGACAGAAATAATTATAAACATCTGAAGCATATCTAAATCAGCTGGACATAAAACAATTCTCTTTTCTGAAATGTTTCAACAGTCATTCATGTTGGGATATTATGGGATACAATGTGCTTTCTAAAGTTTCTTCTTGTCATTTTGTGTTCAGGTTACCCCTTAAATCATTTGATTTAAATGTACCTAAAATTTCCTACTTCCTGTAATGAACTTTTCTTGTCATAAAGGCATGCTGGATTTTCTCCAATACTTGTTTTCTGTTGTGAAAAAAAAATCTTTAACTCTCTTTATTTTTCTTCATGAAACTGAATGAAGTGAATAGATATGTGCTGATTATACAAATAGTACAAATCTATATTTTCATGTAATAAGAAGGGGACTGGAAATGCAGAGTTAGATATTGTTCATTGACTGCTGCCTCTTTCCCTACTTTCCTGTGTTGATTAATCACAGCAAGTTGATTAATCTTGATTCCAAACAAGATTCCTTTAATTTAATCCTTATTACACTGATTTCAGAGGGATGGGTTGTAGATTAGGAAGAAAGAATCAATTTTCCCTTTCATGCATGCTACAACTTTCCTTGCTCCTCCAAGTAATCATCTCCCAGCATGCCACAATTAGTCTTTGAACGGATAAACCAAAATATGCTCACTAGAAAATTTGAAAAGCCATTCTCGATGAAAAACATCTGTTTATTTACTCCGCATTCCAAATTAAACGGCAAGCAAATTAATTTTTAATACCAAATTAATAGGGAGCTTATAATAGGGTACTCCATCAGTTTAAAATTATCAGAATGATTTCTTATTAATATTGCACTCTTGAGAGTAACACACGAGAATCTTTTTCTCTGTGAAAATTAAATTAAGAATGTGTAATGAGAATCAGACATAAGTGGTACAGAATCTAGACAACAGAGAAATGTTTTCTCCTTAAATGCAGACTCTTGTTTCATTATGGCAAAATGAATGAATAAGTGTTGAACTATAAATGATATATTTGTTTGTTTGCTTGCTTGCTTGTTTTAGCAACCACATCTATTTCCTGTTTTGCTGTGCCTGACATGGTGAAGCCAGCGATTCTTCCAGTGCAGAGAGGCATTTGAGAGAGAGTGCTCGCCATAGAGCTGGACTGAGGAGAAAACATAGTTAAATTGCCTTTGGGAGAAGCTAAAGAGACAACAATAGGATAGAGCCACAGTTGCATATTCAAGGAAGGAGAGATAGTGCCTTACTAGGGTAGTATGTCTGAATCTGAGTGATGGAGAAGATATCTTGATATCTTCAAGAGGTTTTCTTTTTGTTATAGGAAACAGAATGCCTGAAATCTAAAAAGTCATATTCATTCTGTTATGCCGGAGGATAAGAGAATATCTGTCCAAGATGATGTCTCTACGATGGCCCCAGTAGCTTATATATTTGCCAAAGTAGGCAGGATCTCAGTGTGACCAGCTCACTCACTTCCACATTAGCACTATTTCCATTCCTAAATCCTTCAAAAGCATTTTGAAGATGATCCATGGTTATCTTCACATCTGTTGACTTTTTAGCACAAAGAATGAGGAGCCCTGTCCTAAACAGCTATGGATTCTACAGTACCAAAATCTTTTTTTTTTTAATTGCTTGCACCTCCTACCCACTATCAATGTATTTGTTTCACATGTCCCAGCATGTGGTTTAGGCTGGATTGCTTACTGTTTTTAAAAATAAAGTATTATTTTTATCATAATCATCATTATTGTTGTTGAGTTTTGGGGAAGTTGGCAGTCAACCAATTATTATATGAATAAATGAATGAATATATTCTATCATTCAGCTTTTAATTAATGGTATTTTCACCGAGGGAGCTAGTTTGAAAGCAATTCTAGATCTAAATGCTCCCATGACAACAGCAATAGTATTCAGGAGCCTGAGTTTGCTTATTTCTAGCTTGGTTCTCCTAGAAAATGCATATTAGTTTCTGGCTTTCTCAAATCTGGGCTGATTCCCCCCTGTCTGACCATTTCCTTCATAGTGGCTCTTTCTTCTTTCCTTCAAAGACATTTCCTATGCTTTCTATAGATCTAGAGTGTTCCTCTTCTGCTGGACCTATTGAGATAGGAAGAGATAATCAAGAGCTGCCTAAATAATCTGGCCTATGCTGTAGACTGCTTAATGGGTCACTACCAGTAGGCAATAAAGCTTGCAAAGCAGAATTATAACATACAGTAATTAAAGAGCACACATAACTGCCTATATCACTACTACAGCTTCCAGATGTTTTTAATAGCAGTCCCATATAATGTTCATTGTAGTAGTCCAGTGGGGAGGGGGTGATCAAAGCATCAGTGACTGTGAGCAGAATCTCCCAGACCAGGAATGAGTGCAACTGATGAACAACAAAAAGTTATATGTGGCAATCCTGGCCATGACTACCCCCTGTTCCTTGAAGAGGATCCATGAGTTCAAGAAGAAGCCCAAATTTCATACTGGTTCTATTTGGGGTAGTGAAATATCAAAGTCCAAAGTAAGATGGAAAATCTCCCAGAACTATGAAGCCCTAATATCCAAAGTGTCTCAGTCTTGCTAGGATTGGTTTAAACTTTGTTATTTTCATCCACATCTTCACAGTGCCAGACACCAAATCAGAATCCTCATGATATCATTGGGGGGAGGGGAAAACAGGGGTGCAGATGCAGAGTATCACCAGCATACTGTTGGTAGCTCACCACATCCAGCTTATTATCTTCAATTGCTCTTTCAGTGTAATTATTAAAGCCTACAATTTGCTCATAGCAAAGTTTCATTCTCATCCCTTAGGTTAAAGAAAGCATTTCATGGTGCTTAAGGGAATGTCTCAAAATTGCCTGCCAGATACAAAAAAGTTAAAGCATGTGATACACCACAGGTCTTCAAACTTGGCCCTTTTATGACTTGTGGACTTCAATTCCCAGAATTCTGGGAGATGAAGTCCACAAGTCATAAAAGGGCCAAGTTTGAAGACCCCTGTGATACACAGTATAGATAGTCCCTAGTTAATGGTGATTGAGACCGGAATTTCGGTCAATAAATGATGCAGTCATAACGCATCACTTCCTGTTTTCATCATTAAGTGAACCCATTTAAGTGTTGCTTTCTCCCCTGCTCAGAAAGAGGCACTCAGATGATCTTTAAGGGGAGGAATGCTGAGGATTACCAACTTTGGGGGTAAGGAAGAAAACATGTCTTCTTACTGGTTGATGCCACCTATTGAAAACATCTCCTTAAGGCAAGGCTGGTCTACCTGGTAGGAGCTACAAAGTCCCAGGTAGTTTAAAGTGCTATCTAGCAGGACCCAGGAAAATAGCCTATTCTATTGTGGTGGCTGCCCTTTTGAACATGTCTCCAGAAATTAGATTGACTTTTATTCTACTGGTCTTTTATAAGGCCTTAATGACATAATTTTGTCACCAAGATGTGTGGCAGTGCCTGTGCAATGGATAAATTGATTCCCTTTTGTTAGTTCTATTTTTTTTATTTCAGTTGTTGATTATTTCTGTGTTGCTTTCATTTTAAGGGTTTATGATGTTTTAACTGTTGTTGGCTACCCAGAGTCAGGAATTTAAAATGGATGGCCATATAAGTTGAAATAAATAAATAAACAAACTGGACAAGGCAAAGAGAGTAGCTCTTTGCTTTGGGGTCTGATGTGATTCTGCAAAAAGTCTGCATTGGTATGACCATCTGGGCTTTGTTATGCATGAAATCTGGAGAGGAAATTAAAATTGCGGCAAATTATATTGCAACTACACATCACAAATGAACTTGAAGATTTATTAGACATTCATTAAAGTTGAGTCTGGATGACTGGATATGACAGTGATGCAGCAACAACACTAGAGGGAAAGCGCTGTGGGGGCATTTTTTAAAAAATAACGTGATAATGCTTCATTGTTTCTATTATTTCATTTTTTAAAATGTTACTCAAATTGGTATGAATTTAGAGGACTCTAGAAGCTCCAAAAGTGGGACCAGGCACACACCAAGCTAAGATGTATTATCTCTAAAATATATGTAGTGGGTGAACATATGTGCTGTTTGAGATTTGAGATTGGGAACAATAGTATGAAGTACAGCCAGGCTAGAGCAGAACAAAGAAATCAAGAGACAGACTATTGGAAATTATAGGGAATCCAAATGTATCTGGGTTAGTTGCATTTAACAGGGTATTACCTAAAAAACAAAATGTTCAATCCTTGTTTCCAAGAAATGAGAAATGTTAACAGCATCCAGAACCACTGATCTTTTATGAATTGAGGATAGTTCTAGATTGCATTCTATTTAATAATTTACCTCCATAAATATTTCCAGTATTTCTAATTAACAATAGATTTACTTTTATAGTGGGCTAAATACATCCTGCAGATGAAATCACAAATTTCGTTACTAAATTATTTTTTCTCAAACATTTTATTTGGAATTTTTTATAAAGCCACTTCAAATAAATATTGCTAATAGAACTTCATTGGGCTCCTATTTCTGACAGGTAATATGTCAAAATAAATGATGAATACATACAGCCTCTAATGTATGCCTACTTAAGACATTAGCTAAATTAAATCTTTAAATAATAGAGGGCATTATAAATGTGTTGAGCTTGAAATATCACTTTCAAATTGATATTGCCATCTGTATTGTTAAAACTATAAGAGGATGCCTCGGGTTATAATTTACATCAGATTTTAACAGAAATGGAAATAAAATCCTTTTCTCTCAATGAATGCCATGGATGTTATGGACTCCAGACTTAGCATTTTGCAGTTTGAGATGATGTCCATACATTCAACGAAAAGTTTAAAGACCTAAGAGCAGGTGCAAAATTATCCCACTTTCCTGATCAAATGGTTTTCAATTTTTCAGTTTCTTTTATTTATTCGACAGAACTCACTGGAGCCAATTAACATTACTGAAAAGTTGCAGTCTAGAAACTGCTATGAAGATTTTTATGTCCTGTTCCAAGTGCTTTGGTTCTGCACTCAAGCAACTGCTGCTATCAGTTCTCTCAGTTCTCTGGAAGAAAATATGAGGTGTTCTCCCCCATAAATATGGCTGAAAAAAGCCAAGTTTAGATCCATTGAATTCAAAGCTTATCTATTCCCAAATATTCCTATCACTTACTCCAATGCTGGAGTTTATACATGAAGATAGTAATAGCACCTAGACTTATATACCACTTCACAGTTTTTTTACAGCCCTCTCTAAGCAGTTTACAGAGTCAGCATATTACCAACAATCTGAGTCCTTATTTTACCGACCTTGGAAGGAGGGAAGGCTAAGTCAACCTTGAGCCAGTGAGAATCGAACTGCTGGCAGTCAATAGAAATAGCCTGCAATACTGCATTCTAACCACTGTGCCACCAGTGGTTAGAATGCAGTCTTCTTCCTGCCATCAGTCACTCTTTTCACTGATGGCAGGAAATGTTGTCTTCCTCTCATGCCCCACCCATGATAAGGCATTCTTAATGTTTCAGTGTTAAACTACAATTTTCCACTTAAGTCAACTACCTAGCTGGCCCTGTAGGATATAGACAGAGTTAAAGATTTATTTTGTGCCTCCTCTTTGTCAATCACTCTGTCAACTCCTTCTCCAAGGGATTGTAAATTGAGGTCAATTTCTCCTGCCATTAGTCCCAGACATACATGGAGCACATCCTCTTTGATTTTCCTCCTGGTAGGATGCCGCTAACTAAATGCTAGGTTTTGCCTATCCATATAATCCATTTCTTGTAAATACATCTTTCTTTTGATAAAGTTATAAATCATTGTTGAGGCTAGACTCTCTATTTCAGGAGCACTCATATGTAAATACAAATACTTCATTCTCCAACTTTTTTTCCACCTATCACAGCTAAGGTGAAGTAAGTGGTAGGCGGGATCAGAGATATTTTGCTGGTGGTCCTTGGATTTGAATTACAGCTCTATTAGTTTTATTCCCTTTGAATGCCTCTGGTAGTACTGTTCCATTTTCATGCAAATAATTTCCTACTAAAAGCTCAAGTTTACCCTTTCCATTCAATGTGGAAGCAATTGTCTGCTAGTAAATTTAAGTGGCACTTTCACAAAATTGCACAATAATTCTAGCTTACTCAGTTAGTAATACTATATGTGTTTTAACTCTATGGCCCTTTCCAATTTAGGACAAGGCTAAGAGAGTGGAATGATGGGAACTGCAATCCCCCCCTTTGCTTGTCAAACAACAAAAAGGAAATTGACATTGGTTGCTTCTATATGAAAAGTGAAGGAAGGGAATAAATTTTCAATAAATGTGCTGCTTGTGACTGGCTTCCTCTGTCACCTCAATCTGTTGTTACTATGTTTTTTTTTAACTTTATTCAAGTCAAATATTACATAAAGAGGATCAGGGATGGTGGACAGTCCTCTTGTTTGACTTGGGGACATTTTCCTCATTAGGTAATGACAAGATAATCAATGAGACAGGAAACATGGAGAAATCAGTCCGTTCTTTTGCCTATTCCATGATTTATTCAGATAATTAAGACAGCACCATTTGACATTGAATCAGAACAGGCATAGTAAAGACAGAATGGGGATAGGAAATTTCATAGAGATATGATTTCCTGTTACTTAAAAAGGATGAAATATCACTTTAGTAAGATAAAGCCTGGTGTAAGCATATACTTTAATGATTAGAATAACTTTATATTATAAAGGTAAATCTAATACAGTACACAATTCAAAATGGAAAGTATTCTTTAACTACAATTGAATACATGAATCTGAACCACATCCAAAACTATATTGCTAGAAACATAGCTATGATAGAGATAATAGATATCTCTATTATTAACTTAAATAGGGGAAGGCATTGCATTGAACAGTGAACAGTGAACAGAGGAGAAATGCCTATTGGGTATCTACTAGAATTGTGTATTGGTATATTTTCTGCTGCCTCAAAGAAGACAACACTTTAACACTTTAATTTAGCAGTTAGGAAAAGCCTAGAAGAAAAATGGTGGAAGGTGTGTGTGTGAAATATCTCTATTTCTGCCTCAGCTGATGTAAACCTCATAGAGTAAATCAGATAGGAATCACAACCAGATGACTTTTTTCTTTTCTTTTAATGACCTTGTAATCCCTTGCATCAGGGTGGAGATAGACCGACTGAATGAGGCAGAGTGTTTAAATGGCTGGATGCCCTTCCTGGCCCCTTCACGGAGCTCACAGCAGATATTTTTTCTTTGGGCCCAGAGAGAGAAATATCTGCCGCTACTTGGGATGGAATTCACAGCCTCCTGATTGTGAGGTGAGAGCTCTACCTCTAGGCCACCACGCCGCTCTCACAACCAAATGAGTTAATTCTATTTTATTGTAAAGCTACATTGGCAGAGCCCTGTAGGTCTGAAAGTATAATTTTCCTTCCCACCCCTGTCTCCTTTACTTCCAGTGAAACTAAGGAAGGTTCCTCCTAATCCTCATGTCCCACCCACTATCCAACTGTGGGCTATGCTTTCTCTTAACTGACTATTCCCTTGGCAGTGTCTCTTTGCCCAGTCTGCAAGTCACTGTTTCTCCATGCATCTCTTAGAGTACAGTATTTTTCTTCAACTCCAGATTCTCAAGATAATTTTTTCCTGCGTATCACTAATTATTGTTATTTTATATGCTCTTGTTGAAAAATAATTACTTTAAGAATGGGATGTCGCATAATAACCACATCCAGTAATTATTATTAGGCCATGACCCTCTTCTAAGGACCAGTTTTAAAAGGGCATGTATGCAAGCCATTGATTTGAGGAAATGAGCATTAAGACATTGCAACAAGGTCTCAAAAATACTGGATGTATCACTAATTGCTTTCATTAGAAGCACTCTCACTCTGGGCTAAAAACAAAACAAAAAAAATGTTTCAAGTTGGTTTATTTAGGAAACAAAAAAAAGGTTCTCCCATCTGCTGTCTAAAATATACCACACCTGTTCAGAATTTCACCTGAATATTATATTTCTAAAGAGGGTGATGTGTGTGTGTGTGTGTGTGTGTGTGTGTGTGTGTGTGTGTGTGTGTGAAAGATCCTTTGCAGTGTGTCCTAAAACACACAGTGAAACAAGGATAGGAGAGGATGTGTCTATGAAAATCTATATGATCCTATCTTTTGGACAGATCAGTCATTTTTAAAAGTAAAAAAAAAGTAGTATGTTCTCCACTACACATTTTGCTTTGAGAATCAGAGGAGATATCTCAAGAAGTGACAAAATAATTCAGTCATAAACCTAATGAAGTCCTAATAAATGCCAAATATGCTGCCCCCCCCCTTTTTTTTTTCTTTTTGCTCCAGATGCATACACTTGGTTCATACACTTCAGTTTGTATATCCGTACTAGTATATTGCTCTCTATAACACTTAAATGGGAAATAAACTATGAACATTGACTTTTTGTCAAAGGTGAATTGATATAAACATAGTTGTACTGCCATTAAAAAAAAAGAAGAAGAATGATTGTGCCCTGCCACATTGAACTATTGATTTTGATGCACTTTATTTACTTGAGATGTTATACAGGAGCTCTGTGGTTTTCCACCATGAACTGTAGGCAGGTACTTATATTTTGTGATAACTAGATATCTTCTCTTTTGTCATTTCATTGACAGCTTAATTGGGTCTAGGTAGTCTCAATAGGCCAACCATGAGCCATATTAAGCCATAAGCAGTGAAAAAGGTGCCACCTTTTTGATACTACAATGCCCAAAGATTCTGCAATGTCATATAAAACTGGTACAATAGTTAAGTTTTGACTGAATTTATTCTAAGTGACATCAAATGAGAAGTTCTATAATACAAGTTATGGAACAAGTCATATGTTCCTTAAACAACTTGCTACAAGAAATGTGATTTCCTTTATGTATTTGAGTACTCTCATTTTGTTAAATATCTTGAATAATGGCGTGGTTTTCATTTTGCATCTTAAAATACATTTATGGAAGGAAGAGGGTTACAAAAACTTCTTAGAGACTAGGAATAAAAGGATTTATTTTATTCAATTGAAAAGAACTATTTTCAACCATTATTCCTAAAATCTGATGCATTGAATCATAATATTTATGCAATCAGACAGAACGTCTCTCTATTTTAATTGAATGGCCAGAATGTAATCATATTTATATTAGACTTGATAAAATTAATATGATTTCATTTATTCGTAACTATTTTTAGCTTACAATGGCTCGGACTGCCCAGTCTTTCAGGAGCTCAAAAAATTCCCAAAACTTTGCAACAGCAAGAATTATTTTTGGATCTTTATCTGCTAAATCATGGGTGTCAAACTTGCCACATCACGTGATGTGTCACGATGTATCGCGACTCTTTTTGCATTGCCGGCAATGGGGTGGGTGTGGCTTTGGTATGATGAAACCGGCCTGTGGGCCAGCAGTTTGACACCCCTGTGCTAAATGAAGGAGGAATTCTTCTAGTCAACTTAAAAGTTGGGCTAAGAAGTCTTAATAGCTCATTAAGCTTAATATCATAGTAAAATTATAATAAAATAAACTATGACTCCATTATTCAATACTCCTGACTTTACAAGGTTAGAGCTTTTTAGCATATGAAACTTTGTGGTATTTACATTCCAACTCTGTTGATAGTAAGATATTAACCCACAAAAGTGGGAATGCCATCTGAAATTTGTTGTTTCTAAGTTGATTGAGGTATAATGCTGGTGTAAAATATGATTTATTGCAATCAATTAGTGATTTCAAGAAAAATTATATTTGTCTATTGGAGAAGGCGTATCCAACCTTGATGGTGAAAAGCTATCCGAACAAACATAGCCATGCCTTCATTTCAGTCTTTATAAGCCCCATGTGATGGAATCTACACTTGCAGGAGCATTGCAGGAGACTTGACAACACAGAACTTTTCTAGAGAGATATTTGAATTAAGAGACTGAACAACCTTGAGTTGGATGAGGGAGGGGGGAATAAGTTTAGGGTAACC
Organism: Protobothrops mucrosquamatus; assembly: GCF_001527695.2. Lineage (NCBI taxonomy): Eukaryota > Metazoa > Chordata > Lepidosauria > Squamata > Viperidae > Protobothrops > Protobothrops mucrosquamatus. Next base: position 4,130,939 of record NW_015386405.1, on the reverse strand, counting down.
ACACTCTAGAATCTCTCAAAATACATCCAGTAGGTAGAAAGTTATAGCTTTAGTTTAGCATGATTCTGTCAACTAACAAAATAAAGGATTGGACTCAACTGGATCTTGCTGTCTCATCTCTGAGATTCGGCCTGTCTCCAAACACACTTGCCTTAGAACTGTAGCATGAAATTCATAAAACAAGGGACTTCTTTGTAATTATCCCAGACTCCCAAAAGATTCTTATATCAAAAATTACAAAACATCTATTTGATTCAAAACCTTGCCTTCCTGATAGATTCTGTCTCATGCTGTAGAGCCTGTATTCTGCCTTCACCCCCAGATGCAAAGTTCACAGCCTGTTGTCAAATTCCCCTGTTTGATCCTGGCTTTAGTGATAACATTTCTC
>NW_015386405.1:4126337-4127426 GCF_001527695.2 Protobothrops mucrosquamatus | reverse complement strand
CCTCCTTGTCCAACCTTCAGACCTTCTGTTTATTATAGGCAACTACCAGATCCTGCTTGGAAAGGACCGGTACCGCTGATCACCTGGGGAAAAGGCTACGCTGCAGTCCAACTTCCAGATCGCACATTGTGGGTCCCTGCACGTTGTGTACGACCCTATCATGCTATCACAAAGCCTTCCCCTGCTGCTGACTTTCTGTGTTTGTCTTTACTCTTTAGCGACAGCTCAATTGAGGGCTGACCCGCATATTATACTTGCACCCCCTTTCTCATCTGTCACTTTCACTTTTCAAGATGATTCTCTGCCTTACTGTAATTATGCATTGCAACACTACGGTCGTTATCTTGCCTCCTCTTTTCCAGCACATATTCAATACACTTATTTTCCATGTGCTATTTTCCTTCATGTAACGGTCACCCCCTCCACTATTGGCTCTTATTCCTGCCTTGGATCTCTAGGCAATGGCACCCGTTTCAATCAAACTGTGTATCTCTTCTCTTCATATTCTGCTTCCTACCTTCCTATTCCTTCTCTGCTTGCATCTTGGCTTTCCAGATACCCACCCTATTCAAAGGATCCCTGTGCTGTTCGCTACGTCCGCTGTAGACGCCCCTCTCCTGTCAACACGCTAAAGTGCCTCTGGTCTTTTGATCGCCTCGTTGGCCACTGTAAAGGAAGAAGCAAAATTTCCCCGCCACCTCATCATCACATTCATCAACGGGCTTCGCCAAGTCACAGCCAGCGAGGACACAATCAACGTCCTTTGTCACTTTCCCGCCGGCTGCATGACATTGCTTGGACGATTACTGATGCGCCGCCTGCTACACCACCCACCTCAAGAACCATTCTACAAGCTTCATCACCACATCAACATTTTCCTCGCTCACGATGCTCTTTGTCCTCCGTCCCTAACAACCAGCATCGCCCTGCAAACTACACCTGGACTATCATTGACTTTCAAGGAAACACCCTATACTCCATTTCTAACCGTACCCTGTGGCCCTGGTTTCCCACACTCTACTTTGACTTTGCAGAGATGCTCGTAGGAGCTCATGGGTTTAAGCATAAAACAAAGTGCAATCCTTCCCC
>NW_015386405.1:4113071-4123679 GCF_001527695.2 Protobothrops mucrosquamatus | reverse complement strand
TTTGTACTCTGTTCATACGCCATCGCATTTCCCTACTGTGACCGTTGATCGTCCGGCACACTGGGTCGGTGGCAAAGGGAAAAATCTTTCCCTACTCAAGGTGATCACCCTTGCGAGGGTCCCTCTAAAATTCTCACCCCTGTTACGGGGCTCTAAGAGTTGAAGCCTGAACCCTGATCCATCAGCCAACGCAACACTTCTTCTATTTTTTCTTCTTTTAAAAATTTATTATAGCTATAGACCAGTACTAGTAGAGTGCTCTGTAAAATATAACTCTATATTAATTGATGGTAAATAATATAAAGTTTAAGACAAAGTTAAAATGCATGTATAAAACAACCTGATTAATATATGAATAATGTTCAGGATGCAGCCTATATTAAATTATAATGTAGACATAAAATTAATATTAAATATAATAACATCTAAAATTACAGAAAAGCGCTAATATTGAGATTTTTTTTAAAAAAAATACAGTTACATAGAATGCATTTGGATTGCAGAAAATTGGGACATCAGAATCTGATGGATCTGCTGTGCTGCTGCACAAAACCTAACTACAAGCATTGTAATAAAAGGCAGTTTAACTATGAACAATATCTGGGTATAGGCTGAATTTGAACACCCAAGAAACCTAATCAAATCAACCTACTAATCAAGGTTAGGATAGATCTGATTTGGATTTCTCTGTAAAAGGAACATTGGAAAAAAAAAACCCATTCTGTATCTTCACCTTTCCAGAATCATGGGATCAAAGTCTTTCAGCCAATGGAACTTTTTAAAATTTATCATCTAATACTGCAGACAGAGATCATGTCATTGGAAAAGAGAGAAAGCTTTCCAATAACTGGGTGTTTCTAGCCGTGTAAGGTAGCTGGCAGCAGTGAGGCTGGGTCCTTTCCTAGATTCATTCTATTTTATGTCCTCTGAGGACCCAACATAATTTTTGGAATTCTTGCAAAGTTCATGACCTTGTTTACACATAATGACTGTTGCTTACCGAAATGGAACAGTCCTCCAATGGTTCTTCTAAGGAACAAGTGTCAAATTTACCACATCACGTGACATGTTCCAACATATCACAACTTTTGTTGCATTGCTGGGGTGGGCACGGCCTCTATATGATGCAACCGGCCCATGGGTCGGACAGTTATCACTGTCCATGACAGTATAACATCATCATCTGTGCATTGTGTTACAGATACTGTATACTGTAGATCTGTTAGCAGTTTGAAGAGATTAGACTCTTCCTTATTTAAGACACTGATCATTAAAATGTAGTGGGATAAAAATGCACCCTTGTTTAAGTCCTTTGTTGGTTAGTGCTGCATTTGAGTGGTGTCTGTGTTTCACCTTCAAACTGATCCTATGCCATACATATAATAGGGAGAATAACCTTCTATTGATTGAAGATGTTTTGAGTTTATTTCAAAGTGTTTAGATTTGAAGTTAAAAACTGCTTGAGAGCTACAGCCAGGGCAAAAGGATCAAATTAGATGCTGAGTGTGTTTTTCAATCAAATGGGAGAGAATCAGTTCTCTATCTCAAACAGAGCAGCCTGTCTGGAATTCTTTCTCTTTTTTTCTAAGAAATTTCCTTCTTCCAGTCAATTTAAAAATCTCCAAGAAAGGACTTTAACATAGATCTTACTAATTCTGCTAAGAAGACTCTCTGGGCAATAATGGGTTGGGTGTTTTTTTTTTAAATCTTATTTTTTTTTAAAATCTTATAATTACAGCTGTGCCCCAACCTCTAGAAATGGAGAATCTAAGTAAAAAGTGAAGACAACTCTTGGCCTCACCAATCCAAGTGACATTATGTCAGTTTTTGGATTCTAGATTCTAGAGTTTTTCCAAGTTCTAATTGCCTAATTAATTAGTATACTTCAGCAACTGAGACTGAAGGGCATTTTGACAGGGATTATTCCCCCAAATCAATTCCAGCACCTTGTAATTTCCCCTTTCATGTAAAGCTCAAAAATAAGATAAGGCACTCTAGCAGAGGGGTGTGAGCTTTCTCCATCTCTGTATTATTATGGCTGTAGGTTGGACACAAAACATTGCTATGAATAACTCAACAAGTCATGTTTTCTTCAGATGGTTTGTCCTTTGAGAAGAGGTTGAATTAAGTTTGAGTATGTCAATTACTAGAATTCATTAGGCTCCAGCATGGACACTGGGAGATAACTCATACTTATAAGTTTATTGAGATCCTCTAGCGTAACCTCCAAGGATTGCCCATATCACAGTATTGAGTACCAAAAGCCCACAAAAGCACAGCAGTGAAAGATTTCTGGGATGAATTCTATTCAGGAATGATTGTTATTTTCAGTATGTCTTGCATACTAAACAACATTAATACACACTAGTTGGCCGCAATGGAGGCTTGAAAACTCTTGTATGAAAAATTCTTAATTGAACTCCACTCAGTATTGAAACAATGTTTATTGCATTCTTGGCTTATGTGTTTAGTACTCTGACTCAATTCAGTCATCTGGATTTTGAATCTTACCTTTTTTAAAAAATGAAAAGTCATTGGAAATTAATAAACTCTTTTTAGTTTGATCTCTGATCTGAATTTTGACCTTGCTGAATTGCTTCTGCTTAAGTCCTTGTCCTTGGTCCATTTGATTATGGTTTTTGCTTGATGTCTCTGAGAGAGTACTTTGTGACCCATATAATTGGAACCCGTGCTAATAACCAATTCAAAGGTAATTCCTATTGAGAATGTTGTAAAAAAAGGAGGTGTCTAGAATTATTTGAGATGATAGCCTTTGACTGCAAAATACCAGCCCTAGACTAAGGGAAATGTGATTAAAAATATCTCCATTTCCTGTGTTTTGATGAATCTAGGGCAGACATGTCAAACTCGCAACGTCATGTGACGTCGCACAACATATCAGAGCTTTTTGCCCATTACTGGCAATGGGGTGGGCACGGTTTCATCATGACACATCCGGCCCATGGGCCGACAGTTCGACACCCCTGATCTAGGGGATATAACAAACGACAGCCTTCTAGTATATTATTAAATAGTCATAATTCAAAGAAATTGGCAGCCTTTTTTATCAACTCAACTGTAACCAATCTACTCCTGTGAAATGTGTCTTATTTCATTCCTACCCAGCAGGTATAAAATTCTAGATTTCCTGGCTCCTCCTTATGTTATTCTTTGGCCCTGAGTAGAGTCATTCCCTTCCTTATACTAAGTTTTGTTCTTCTGAGTGAATTACATTTCAGCTTTTGGGTATTTTTTTCATAAGCATGCAGTTGTATATTAATTTACCCTTTCTCTGCTATCTACTTGCCTTGTATTTCTTCTGGCATAGCTAATAGAATTAGAGAATTGCCTTTGTCTTTTCATGCTAAGATAACACATGTTACCTCAGAGCCATAGAGGATAGATGCAGTATTACTATCTACAAACAGTCACGTAAGCTCCAGTAAGCAACACTAAGGGCAGAGGCTAAAAACATGAATAAGAGTATTCTGGATTTGACCCTGCCTCCCTCTGTAGCTGTGAGACTTTCAAATTTTCTACCTTGGCAGCTTTAAGATATGTAAACTTCAACTCCCAGAATTCCCTAGCCAACCATGCTTAAAGTTACCAAGGTTGAGAGGCACTGATATAGACTGCCATCCTTATTTATTTATATCCCAGTTTTCATCTAGAAATCTTGGAACACTCCATCAGTTTTTTAGTAGAACAACTACATTCATTTGTGCTTTATTTAAAAGTACCTTACTTGTGAATAAAATAACTCTAGTGATTATTCTAGAGGTGCCTTCATCTATGAATTGGATCTATTTTTTTGTTCTCTTGGCAATGTCTTGCTCATACCTTTCATTGGTTATTTTTTATTGTATTCTTCATTTTCTCCATCTTTTCCCACATGGATTTGCTGTTTGTTTACATTATGGATTGCATCTGATAAATCTTGCTGCTTTTTGAATGTATTATTCTTCATGGTGTCTTGTATATTTATTTTTCAATATACTTCGCAGACTTTGATTTGTTTTTGTTCTCTTATTTATTCGTCTGCACTTTCATTTCTGCCATCAAAAAGCTGACATTTCTTGATCCAGATATGTAGCTGTAAAAAGAAACCTGCCATTATCATAGAAAAGGTTTACAGACTCCTATCATGATTCAAGAGGGGAAAGTCTGCTTTGAAACTTCTAATGCTGAAAGCCTTGAAGCCAAACTGGAGAAGCTTAGATGCTTGGTTTCAGAGAAGTAAAAAAAGTTAAAGATACCCTTTATTTCAGTTCAACTTCTGGTGGTTTTTCTGATCATATCCATGTAATTTTATTAATATCATATGTAAATCATTACTCACTGCTTTTTCCTAGGACAGTTTTTTTTCCCCTCAACTTCCAAATCCAGCCACAGCATTGTGATTTCTGAAGCTTGCTGATTGTGATGACCACTTTAAATGAGCTTAAGGCTAAGAAAATGAATGAAACTCAATATGTTGGCCTTGTCACTACAAATCTCTGATAATCAGAGAATTTAACAGAATGACGGAAGGTACTTTGGAGATCTTCTAGTCCACCCCCCTGCTCAAACAGGAGACCCTATACTATTTCAGACCAGTGGCTGTCCAATCTCTTTTTAAAAGCCTCCAATGATGGAGCACCCAAAACTTGTAAAGGCAAGCCATTCCACTGGTTAATTGTTTGCACTACCAGGAAATTACTCCTAAGTTGCTTCTCTCCTTGGTTAGTTTCCAATCATTGCTTCTTGTCTTGCCTTCTGGTGTTTTGTCTTAATAGGCTTTTCTCACTGGGGGAAAGATCACTCACCTCTTCCCCTAACATTTTATACACGTGTTAAAGTGAAGTTGTGTGATTGTATATTATCTGTAATAACTACAGAAGCAGCAGGGAAAAAAAAGCATTAAATCTCTTAAGCCTTTTGAAGCCATTCAGCCTGATTTACTGTATGAAACAAGTCCACTACCTGGATTTCTGAAACTGCTTCAATTGGGTGATTTTACTGTAAATTTGTCAAAATGAACCACTTCTCTATCCAATGGAGGAAAAAAAATAGAAATCATCATTAGTAACAAAACAAATGCTAAATCTATGCAACAGGCCAATATTATAAGTTAGGACGGTTATAGAGGCTATGTTTACATATAGAAGTTTTAACATAAAAATAGAGCTGATAACATAATTACTTCATTCAATTCAGATAAGCCGAAATATAAATGTACTATTAATTATATTATAAAATTAAATGCAATAATAATTGATCTCCAGATAAACAATCAGTGAGTATAATGTACCCAAACTCAAGGTTTTCATCAGATTCAGTTGAACAACACAAGGTAGAGAAATATAATTGAGAATAGAATGGAAACAACCTTCATCTTAATTTTTGACAATTAGATCCATTTCACTCCCCCAAAAAGCATCACTATTCATTACAAACACAGTCTTATTTGCACAGTGTCCTCTCAATATATTTGTCTAAATGTTTAATAATGTTTCCCACCATGGAAATATTTTGCACTAAAAATTTCATTGAATGTTATCCTGAAAGAATAATTTATATCTGCTTAAATATAATAATAAATCAAGCATTAAAGAACTATATGTCAGAGAGAGATTGTCAAGTGTAATAAATCAGGAGCTGGAGTGGTATAAATGAATGCAGGTTTGCATGCTAATACTCTCTATAAGAATCTGAATCATTAATGGTCAAAGCAAATTGGCGGTAGATAAGAGTTGATGGAATTCAAGGTGGGCTGGATTTCTTGTGGACACAAAGGGACTTGAGACTAATGATACACTTGACCCCTCCCTTCGGCTCAGCCTGGTCATCTCCCATAGATACACTTCTATTAATTTCCATGAAACTTGGCAAATTTCATCCCTCTCCCCATAACCGTCTACTTTGCCTTTAAATTTCTTGCCATTATGCTGATTGCTAGATGAAGAGTTGAGGTCTCTGTCCCCCTCTTCCCATTTTATCCCAAATTCTTGGAGCCCAGTCAGATTGAACTACTTTTTGAAATGACCTGAATTGGACCTTTCTGGAGTTCTCCAAACTGCATCAGGCAACAATAAAATGAAATTTGTTCTGGACTGATCATAGCTAAAATCCATTTATTTATTCTAATGATAAGCCTGAAAACAGAACCTTTTAATTAATGTTAGGTTTTTTGCACCTTACTGCTGTAGGGATTTTAGATAGAAGAAAGAATCATTTATGATTCATTTGCCAATTTATTGGTTACATGGCAGGTAATTAATCAACTAATGATTCTTTAATCAATGGATATCGCCCATATTTTAGTCCAAATTTCATTGTTAATTAAGGGTTTTAGCCTGACAGTTATCAGTTTTGCCAATAAGTCACCTTGTTAAAATGAAAAGAGTGGTCTGCACAGGAATATTCTTTGTTTTTAATTGTTTTGTTTTGTGCCTTAGGCAGAGACTTGATTGGGAAATGTGTTTATCTCCGTTGTATAAAGAGTTTCACTGAAGCAGCTACAAGACTGGTGTTTTCCTAAAATTAATGTAGCTCTTAGTATATGCTTGGGAAAAAAATCAGTTTGATGCATAGAAGATGCAAAACTGGAATATATAGCATAAGTTGAATATATAGCACCAGTAGAAATAATTTTCCTTTTTAATATAACTTGGCAGGAATTAAAAGATGCATATGGCTAGTATCATGAAAAAATATAAGAGCATTGCATTTTTGGCAGATGGATCAATGTAAGGTAGCTAGTAGAGATACACAGAAAAGGGAATAGAATCTTCTTAAATCTCATATTGGAAAATCTTCATATCTGGAAAAGATGAATTGTACTAGAAAAGGATTCTTAGGATAAGAGTGAGTGGTTAGTTTTAAGGTCTAAAAACTAAGAGCACATGTCTAAATAAGAGGCTCTAGAAAGTAAACCCTATATAGATAGAGTGCTATGTAGAAAAACAAATTCTCTTAAAATTCTGGCCAGGGAATCTGGCTAATTTCAATTCTTTATGAGAAGGATAATAATAGTTGTAAAACCTATTCAGATTTTGCACTCAGAAAGCAATACCATTAACATGGTAAATGCAAAAAGGCAGAGGTAATATCAAGCCACCTTTATTAATGAGAATAGTGGAGAAAAGAAAACAAAGTAAACAAAATATTTTTTTGCGAAGCAAAATGAAGAAATAATTAGTTTTCAATCTAGAAAAAACAAGTAAGGTTCTGCTAGAGAAGAAGGGGAAAATACAATGAGGAACAAATATAATGGACATTTGATAGTTATCTTTTTCTTTAAGGATGCAAGCTATATTTTTATCTCAAGACAAAATTCTTGTACTGAGAAATAGTCTCAGTTAAATGGTCATTTAAGTTAAGACATTGCAAGGGGGGGGGGATGAAATAAATCTTGAAGAGTTTTGCTTATTTTGCAGCAGAGCACCCAGAGTCATGTTTGACTGTTATTTTTAATTATGATAGCGTCTTTCTTTAATATTTCAATTTTTTTGTTTATTTTTTGTTGTTCCTACTATAATAGATACTCAGCAACTACCTTTCAGTTACACTCCTCCACCATTCCAGATGCAGTTTCATTAGCCTTGTGAAGGTAAGATGTATACAGGCTCAAGGCATGTTTGTGCCAGCATTGAAAAACTGGTTTCCGTATGTTCTGTGCAATTTCTGTACAATTTGCATACCCATAAATGTTTCCACATAAGCCGGAATCATGTGTGCTAAGAGTCATTTGGGACGAGAGGGAGGAAATCAGAAGTATACGATCTAATTCTCCCATTTCAATTCTATAGTACTCCAAAATATCAGTAGTCCCCTCCAATGGTTCATTGAAAGATAAGTAGTCAGGAAGCTGCATGAATGAGATTTTTACTATCATTCCTTGATTTTTGATCACCCATATTGACAAAATAGGCATAACTGCTTGGATGAAAATGACTGCCAGTCTTGTATGAGAATTGCAACTACATATTATCAGTTTTTTTTAAAAAAAAAATCATTTTCAATATTAGCAGGATATCTCTGGCAAGAAATTTGGGCACTGATGATGTTACCTGGTTTGCAAGAAGAAAAGCAAATCCAGAAGACACCAACAACTCAACAAATCAAGCTTGAACCATATCACTCAGGCAAGAATATAAAACTCACAGCCATTGAAGGAAAGAACCTGTGCCCAAACTAGCTCTTTTCAATTGAAGGAAGTTTCATAAACTTCTTGACATCCCCCAAAGAAAATAAGAACATACTTGGACAATGGTTTAATATTGATTAAGGTGTCTTTTATCAGGACAGCAAGTGGTGCTTTGGGGACCTTCTGCCTCAAGTAAAATATCTGCTGTTTTATTTTAGGTAGCATTTTTAATGATAACCTTGAATAGACTACACCAGGGGTAGTCAACCTTGGCTCTTTTATGACTCGTGGACTTCAACTCCCAGAATTCAACAGCAGAAGTCCAGGTTTCCTACTTCAGGGTCTATTATACGTGTGTATACATGTAAACAAATATACTTTATATGATCCTGCTATACTGTAATGCCTGGATAGATTTTATTAGAGCTACATTTTTTTTTGTCTGTTTTTCTCTCCTAAATGACATGTGAGAAGGAAGAAAAAGTCAATTGGGAAAACAGAACAGTGTAACCTCGGGGGAAGATATGGAAGAGCTGTGCAAACCGCTAACAGTTATGCATTTATTGTTCAATAAAAGAATTGTGTAGAAAATCACAACTCAATTCTGGAATAAAATTTATTTGTCTCTATGGAGTCATTCAACAGCTAGAGGAGAATCTGTCTCTGCTTGGTCTGTCTTCTTCTGAAGGGGGCACTATGGAAACCAGGAAAAAAAAATGTTACCTAGCAACCAAAACCTCTATCCAGCACAAACTCTGAGAAAAAGCAACAGAAAACAAGTTGGCAGAAGGGTGCATAGCAACCAAGTGGACTCTAAATCATGGCAGCTAACAATCCATAACATAGGACAAAGGCTTAGACAAACCTATTATACATATATAACAGAAGGAACTTCAGACATTTCATCATAACTTTGTCATGCTTTATTGCAAAGGCAGAGTTAATGAGATTAAAACAACTCAGTTTAGGCACTGAAAATAAGTGATAAGACTTTTTTGACAGTCAGAAAAGATTGTTCATAATGATTTGTTGATTTCATAGAATGGCGTGATATAAACACTCCATTGTCTTCCATAAGGTTCCACGAATTCCAGCAAATCACAGTCGTTTTCTGAACTTTAAACTTTAAAAACTCAGTCAGGTTATTTTTGGTTAATAACTTTGATAGGGAATCATCCATAAATATCAGGATTGCAATCCAGACTGGAAAATAGCTTGGAAGAAGTCAAAGGCATTGCCAAAAGCCTTCATGGATATCATCACCAGGAATCAAACTTGACTGGAAGATACTTCATTTTTTATATTCTATAGTTACACCCAAAGCTACACCTAAAGGGCCATCTGGATCCCATTGATGTGATTCAGCTCAGAACAAAGAGGTCTGTTGGTTCCCAAACTAATCTTAACCTCTATCCTCAGATCAAGCACCAATTTCTCTCTAGTACAGTGATCCCCAACTCCCAGGCTGTGGATCAGTACTGGTCCATGATCCATTGGGAACCAGGCCATGCAAATGGCAGGCAAGCATACGAAGCTCCATTTGCAAAAGTGGCAGACGCACACATGAAACCATCCCCTCCCTCCCTTCACCACTACTGCCACAGCTGCTGGTCCACAAAGCCAGAAAAGTTGGGGACTGCTGCTCTAGTATATGGTCCTCACATGAGTTGAGACCATGAGACTTGGGACAGACCTATGTTTACCATGGCAGGCAGGAATTCCTGAACCAACCCTCACATAACCAGTCAAAGATGAAAATTTCACAGTACAGAAACCTGAGAAGTCCACCATCAGCCCAGCAATAAGGTTAAGGAACGTGATCTATGGCAAACTGGCATAAATTGAACTGAATGGAAAATTGTAGAGTGAGACTAGGAAAAAAAAGGACTGTAGGAGAGACATAGAATATCTGACTAGAAGAGAGATGCTGGTAAGTTACCATGTTGCCATGCCAAGGATCTTCCCCTCTTTGTCAGGAAGAACAATTTGAACAACATGTGTGCCTGCAGGGAGGAAATGCTTTTCTTGAAACAACAACTTGTGGCTTCTGTAAGATATCCCAGGAATCTTACAAAAGGGAGGGATATCTTGCATTAAAGTTTGAAGCTTATTGACGTATGAATGATTTGCAGCTTCTGCAATCTTGTGATTATTATTGAAATTGTATGTTGAAACTGTATGCAAAATTGTATAAAAACCTCCTCTCCCCTCCCTTTAAGTGGTTGTGCTTGCTTTGGAAAATTATTCCCTTACAACAGGGGTGTCAAACTTGCAACATCACGTGGGGACTTCCGGTGGCAGGCGATTTCGCTGGTCGCAGCTGTTTGCTGCCTCCCGCCTGTTTTGCGTAAAAGCCGGTTTGACAGCCAGCATCAGCTGTCAAACGGCTTGATACCTTTCCCCTGGGCATAAGGGGATAGGTGAGCTGCCCGGGGTAGGAGTTGAGTTCCCGAGTCGTCCTATATGGACGATGTAGGCGA
>NW_015386405.1:4041360-4111775 GCF_001527695.2 Protobothrops mucrosquamatus | reverse complement strand
GGGATGTTGTTAAACTATCTTGCTGAAATGGTAAAGATTTTGGGTATTTGAAGAACTAATTAAATGAATAATTTTTATTGACACGGAGGAGATGGATTGTTTAAGTTTAGAGTTTGGAGTTAGAGATATTAATATTTGTTTACTTGTATTTGAATATTAGCCTAGGTTTGGTTTGGGAAGTCCGGGGGGTGGGGGGATGAGATAAATCATTGTGTAATACTTGTGATGTATTTCTTTTTTCTCTTATGATAAAAACAATAAAAAATTTTATATTGAAAAACTTGCAACATCACGTGACTTGTCGTGACATATTACGACTTTTTCCCCATTGCCGGCAATGAGGTGGGCGTGGTTTTGGCGTGATGCATCCGGCCCGTGGGCCGGCAGTTTGACACCCCTGCCTTACACTATTCTTTTGCACAGAATAAACATTTGTAATCTACTCTTAATGTGTGTTGATTGGCTATTAAGCACATGGCTCCAATGAGCTCGTTTCATGGAGAACATTTGCTTTATAGATTCCTCACTCTTTGAAGAAGCCTGGTTTCCAGCTGAACTGACTCATTGGTAAGTCAGTTGATGAGAGGGGTGGAATATGAATTGTGTCATTTAGCAAAGATAGAGTTGTAAATAGTAGCTTGGACAACATAGGAACCATAATTAGACCAGAAAGCTGGGATTGGAGCTGAAACCTGTAGAAATATACAGAGAGATTTGCCCTTGGATGAGAATCTCTACTAAGTTGGTGGCCATTCTGCATCATTGCTTTAAAATGGAAACACTTTTTTGTTGTTTCAAATGAGATAGCATTACCTGGTTGAAAGAGTTATGGTTTTGGTTCTGGTGTGCATATTCCTAGATATGATGGAATGTTAGAAGGACATAGGGACTGGAAATTGCCAACACCTTCTTTGCTTGGGGATGCTAGGAAAGTTTGGTAATCCTATTGTTGTATCAGCTGCCCTATTATCTGGCCAGATCCTGCAAAAGCTTCTGGTTTAGGATGACTCTAATCCCTATGTCAAAGTGTGTTGATTTCATTAGTTCTATGATAACAATGAAATCTTGGATCCAACCAGGGTACCCTTGGTTTTTCCCTTGGAGCAGTTTGATTGTGATCTTTACATGGAAGGCATTGTATCTGGATTTTTGCCATGATGAAATTATTGCCTGGTCCAGACAAAATTGACTGTCACCTGAAACATAGCAATAACAATAGCAGTTAAACTTATATACCGCTACATACAGTAGTGCTTTACAGCGCTTTCTAAGCAGTTTACAGAGTCAGCATATTGCTCTCATTTTACCAACCTAGGAAGGATGGAAGGCTGAGTCAACCTTGAGCTGGTCAGACATCTTAATACACAATTGATGGATTCAGATGTACTGGCAGATAGTTGTATGAGTGTCTACTCTGGACACAGAACATGACAAGGATTCTTGATATGATTGCTTCTGAAAGGCCTCTACTGGCTGATCCCAGATTTACTGAAAAACTCCAAGATATAAAGCATCAAACATGATACTTAGAGTGTGGAGAAAGTCGAACAAAATTAAAGCTGTTTGAGCATGTTTGCAAACTGAAGTTCAAGATGACATCAAGGTGATAAGGACTATGAAACAATAGCATTTTTTCTACCTTACCACACTAGCAGATTGCCAGCCAACAGCTCTGCTTAGAATGGAGAGGGATGAGCAGATATCTCTAATTGGCAATGTGGTAACTTCATACAATATTTTGCCCATGCTGTCATTTAGATTTCGGCCAACCATTCATGGGTGGAATCTGATGTGGTGTCAACCCTTTAGGATAGCTGAGATCAGGAAACAGACTGAAGACTGACTTGAACATTACTTTACTGATATAGGCTATAGTAATAGAATTGTGAAAGCCTATGTTTTCCATTCCTTCCTGCTTATACCCTGGAGTTAAAAAGGAGTCAACCTGAATTTCTTTCTAATGTTTTCTTCACCTTCTGGACTTAAAACTTGGTTTGGAACTGTCACACCATAGTTTCTCCATGGTCATCTTTGTTTACTACTAATGGATGAGCAAATGTAGATCATGGTGACAAGATTATTTGCCAGCTTTGGGTGATATACAAATTTTTGATTTGAAGGAGAAGGACTTGGCAGTGATAACTAATGCCTGCATCACTACTCAGCTGGACTATTTCAGTGGACTCTAAATGAGACTGCCTTTGATGAGTGCTGAGAAGCCCAGGTTGGTGCAATCTAGTGGCCTGTTTGGTAGCTGGTATTTGTCATTTATGAGCATATTATACCTGCTTTACAGTTCTTGCATTCTCTTCCCATAGGTTTCTGAGTACAATTAAAAGTGCCGATTTTGATCTACAAATCTTCCTATTTCTTAGAATACAGGCACTTGCCAAACCAGCTTCTCTAGCAGCATTGACCTATCTGCCTTCCCCCCTCCCTGGGGAAAAAAAACTATTAATAGTAGCTGAAGCCCTGAGATGCTATTTCTCAATAATACCACATGCCTTGTGAAAGAGCCTCCCCTTCTTTTTGGATTACATTCTCGAAGCTGTTGGAAACAGGATGGCATTATCTGAGCTCATTGTTTGAATGTTGCTGTTGATCTGTTTCACTTTTTCATATTTAATTTAATGTTAATAACTTTGTTTACTGTGGATGTTTTAATTAATATGAACTACAGTATGCTGTTTGTTATCGTAGTTGACTGCCGAGAGTTCCCCACTGATTTTAGTGGAATGCAAATTTAATAAATATATATTTAAAATAATGTAAATAAATAAAACATCTGTTTTAATTCCTTACCCGTTCCATTTTGAAACTATTATTGACTATAACAAACTAGGAATAAAACTTTTGATTCATACCATAAAAGAATGAATAATAGCCATAAGGGAAAAATCAAATTTTATATAATCTGACATTCTTTCTCCATAGTGGCCAATAAGATATTTAAGGAAATCCACTAACAGAATATAAGAATGATATGACCTTCCCAATGTTATTCTTCAATAATTAGTAACAAGACACTCCAATAATGGAAGAAATTTATAAGAGTTAGGTTTAGAAGTTACTTAGCCTTCTACTCATGCAACAGTCAAACTTATGTGTTAAGTTATAAGTTTGTCAAAACCATTATTCATTTGCAATTCTTAAAAAAAAACCATCTGTGTCTTTAATGCATTTTCACACAAAAGATGCATTTTATCTCAACAACATACTTCTGATCACTATATATTACATGAACTCTCTTTTTTATTATATTCTGAAAGCTGTTGTTGTTCTGGGAAAATTGACCTGATAATTGTAGTTCAATAGAACTATATTTTGTTTGGAAAATGTTGATCAGGTCAACTTATACAAATTGAAAGATTAAATGCTTTCAATAGGTACTTTAGTAATATTTAAGTATTATATGAAATTATAAAAGCACTGGAATGTCTCCATGGTTGGCTAAATGGAGCAAAACAGAAACAATGAATGGAGCAAAACATATTTTTTTTATCTGCCAAGGTCTGAAAATAAGAGGGCTAAGAGGGATTAGAATCTAAAAATCAAAAGACACAGTATCTATGTCTCAGTCACAGATGAGAAAATTCAGAATGTAAGCCTCATGGGGGAGGTGTTGGCTATTTCATTCTTCAAATAATGAAGAATCACCTAGAGCCGTGGTGGCAAACCTATGGCACACGTGCCACAGGCAGCACGCAGAGCCGTCCCTGTGGGCACATGTGCCATCACCCCAGAGGGAAGTGGGACCGGGCTGCTCCCCTCCCCCTCTCCACGGGTGCCAGTGCTCTCGCTCTCTTTCTCTCTGCACTGGGAGTCAGAGAACAGTTTCAAGAGCTGGGCAGATCCAGGCTGGTAGAGGCAGGTACCTTTTTTTGAATGGAAGCTGCCGGTGCGAGTTCAGGTATGCCTGCAGAGTGATTTTGTGGACTGCCAGCAGCCTGATCTGGGCTCCAGAGGCCTGGAAAAGGCCTCTGCCACCCAGATCTATGGCTGGAGAGTGATTTTGCACTCCCCCCATGGCCAATCTGGGCTCCAGAGGCCTTTTCCAACCCTCCGGAGTCTGGATTGGGCCACTGGGGGGCGCAAAATTGCTCCGCGGCCATGCATCTGAGCTCCAGAGGCTTGGAAAAGGCCTCTGGAGCCTAGATCTGGCCACTGGGGGGCTACACAATCAGTCTGCAGCCATGCATCTGAGCTCCGGAGGCTTGGAAAAGGCCTCTGGAGCCTAGATCGGGCTGCTGGGGCAATGCAAAATCGCTCTGCGGCCATGCATCCAACTGGTCTGGGCTGGACTGGCTGGGCACAGAGACTCCTTGCAGCTTCTTCCCTTGCAGATATTGGGAGTGCCCACCCCACCTACTGCTTGTCCTGGGCAGCTGCAGCCATCCGGCGCTCTCCAGCCTGTTGCTAGCCAGCCAGGCACACTGAGCTCAGGCCTTGGGCAGATGGAGGCTGGAGGGGAGTGAGAGCCGCGGCTGCCCGGCTCCTCTGCCTGAGGATGCGTGCAGGGAGAGGTGCTGCCTGGCTCGGTTAGCCACGGTCCACCCGCAGAAATAAACCCCCCATTTAGACATTACCTTGATGTGGTTGTGGGGTTTGTGTACTCTGAGGTTCAGCCATACTGGACAGGTCTCATCAGAGGAGTCAGATAAAGAATATCTCTCCCATGAAACATAAAGTGAGATGTAAATTTCAGAAAGCCATACTGGCTCAGATGTTACCCAGATTAACAATGTCCATGCTAGATGTTTGAGTTCCTGGATATCTGGTGAAAAATGGGCTACAGGACTCAGGACTGTTGGCTGAGCAACCAGGGCCAGCAGCTGCAGAACTACTGGAAGAAAAGGTGTTTACCCGTTGCAAATGAAAACAGTGATTGAAAACAAAGAAATAATTATCTGTTATTACAGATCAAGTCCAAAAAGAAGAGGATATCTGAAACAAATGCACCAGTTCTAGAAAGAACAACATCCAGAATCAGAAATAACAGAACAGAGGCTAACAGTTCAATGTCGATTTATAATATGAAATAAAGTATTCACAGAAGCAGAATTGGATGAACTGCAAAGGACAAAGAAACCAAAGCTTTGCCAGAAGTAACTCAGAATGTAGAGGCAAACCAGGGAGAGTTGGCAGGAGAAGAATCCAGCAGAAATATACAACTGTTTTCATTTGGAAACCAGGCACCTCTTCCTCAGGAAGAACAAAGCCCTCTAACTAAAGAAATAAAAGAAGAGAAACAAAGAATAACTGAGCATCTAGAACAGCATAAAAACATCAGAATAAGGCTCCCTGCATTGAAGCTTGTTCCAAACAAACAGCTAGCACAAGCATTAAAAGATGCAAATACTGCAATATCAAAGATGCAAATACTGCAAGAAATGAAAGGTTAGACTGGAAAATAAGATCAGCAAGTTAAAATCAGATGCAAGCAAGCTAGAACAGATGAAGAACAAGAAGACCAAAGAATACCTAATCAAGAAATACCACTTAGAAACAAGGAAAATCAAGGAAACACTGGAAATAATAAAGCAGCAAATAACAACTATAGCCAGGAAGTTTGAAATCTCTTAATAGTGATAGGTGGCAAGGAAAGAATTAGAGAGTGATTCAAATGCCTGCTGGGGGGAACTGGAAATAATAGGTGAGGGAGGGAAGGGGCCCTTAGCAACATTCAGGGGAATGGAGGTGTAGTGTTCTCATGCTATGTGGCTCTGTTTATTTCTCCTTCCCCCAGCAAAGTGACTGGCACTTCTGCTGGTCAACCAAGGAAAAGAAGGAATGATTTCCAGCATTCCCTGCCAATTTCACACAAGCAAATTCAATGGGGAGGTAGCAGGAAGTTAGAAGTCACTCATGTTCCCATTGCATTTTCGTCTGCACATGGTTATTATTTTGTTCTCTCTCCCCAGCGAAGTGGAAGGCAGTACCACAGGTCAGGGAAGGAGGAGGAGGAGGAGGAGGAGGAGGAGGAGGAGGAATTTCAAATATTCTCTGCAAGCATCTCACAAGCAAAGTCAATAGGAAAGGACGCAAGAAGTCAGCAGTCACTCCTGCTTCTATTGTTCACAAGTGATCTTGTCTTTTATAAATGAGAACAGCCTGAACATATTCCTAATTGGTAAATTAGGACAGGAAAGATGAATAAAAACTGAAAGTTACTGGAGAAAATCAGCAACCTTCTGGTTTTCACCTTGCTTACTTTTACAAAATACAATAGTAACTCCGTAGAAATCCAGTTTGTGACTGAAACTTTTGTTTGACTTGTTGGTTACTATTATTTTATCAGTTATAATGTTACATTCTTTCCCCCCCCAAAACACTGATTACTTATTATTATTTATCATTATAGGAAGTTTATTCCATGAATTTAACAGCAACCACCTCAGTTAAAATCTCATTTCTAGTGCAAAATACAAAAGCAAGAAGAACAAAATCTAAAACTTTGAATATACAGTAGTCTATAGATACTAATTTTATTATGGCACATTAATTTAGAAAATAGAAGAAATAGACAACTTTTCTTTCCCTATAGCACAAATGTGTTTATTTTTCCTATCAAAGAACCAATTTACCATTAAAAAAAAATCACAGTTACAGACAGTACTGTTTCTTAGGGACATATAGACATAACTTGTTATCCTCTTGGGGAGAAACTGTAAATTAGGTTTTAACAGGCCAAATGTAAGCAATATAAATGTGTATAGAACAAGTTTTCAACATAAGCAAAGTGGATGATTATGCATACAGTGTTCAAACTGTGTCAGGTAATGATAACTGAGATGCATTGTTTTTAAGTGAATATTATTATTATAAGTTACAAATGAAGTTTCAGGAATGATGCAAAATTAACTTTGCAATTAATAGCTGTGATCCACTCATCATCATATTTATCATCATCATCACCATCATCATTATCCTCTTCAATCATCATTCCCATCATTATCATCTTTTCTAAGGTACTTAAAAACTGAATTCTCTGGCTAAGACTGCAAGACAAACTATGCAAGATTTCTGAAACATTTGTGGCTATACCTGGATGCATGTGTACAACTGCTTTTCATTATGATTGGTTGCACAGGCAGCCACGTGTTTAGTCTAGATGTGACATTTTTGTCCAACTGTATTATTATTATTATTATTATTGTTGTTTTGTTGTTGTTGTTGTTAGCTTTCACATCTGTAGATAGATTTTCTCTAATTTGTCCCTAACCTGTTGTTTTATACCTCTCTATAGTGCAATTACTACTATAACTGAGCCCATCCACTTTGCTGCTAATCATCCTCTTCTCTTTCCTTCCACCTTTCCAGGCACTAAAACCTTTTCCAGAAAGCTAGGCCTTCCCATAATGTATCTCAGCAGTCCCCAATGCTTCTTGCTCCATGGACCGGTAGTAGTAGTGGTAGTGGTGTCGTGGTGACAGGAGGGAGAGGGGATGGTTTTGCACATGCAACCTAGCTTCCCCATATGTGCAAATGAAGCTTTGTGTGCTCACTCACCATTTGTGTGGACCAGTTCCCAATAGGCTGCAGACCGGTATCGGTCCACAGCCCAGGGTTTGGGGACCCCTGCTCTATCTGAAATATTTCTCTATACAGAAGATAAAGGCAGGGAAACATATTCTAGAAGAGTCCTGCAATTGGTTTCTCCTTCTCCTCCATGCATACACATGCTATTAGTTGGATATATCAAAAAAGAAACAAGACAATTTGAATAATAATAATATTTCATCATCATCATCATCATCATCATCATCATCATCATCATCATCATCATCATCATGTTGTTAACCAAATAAGATTCTAAGGCTCTCAGATATTACTAAGTTGTGATATAAAAGTAAAGGTTATGTTTGAAGAAGTTCAGTTCTGCAATTTAATTTAGTGTATTGTTCATAAATTACAATAGTTAGCACTGAATTATTAAACTGACTCAAAAACTTGAGCTTCTGTTCATAAAATATTTTTTCCTGTTTAGTCACTCAGAAACCAGCACATTCCTTGTGATAAGCTTCACATTTTGCCAATAGTGCTAAACAAAATTGACCCCCACAGAATAACTCATCATCTAGTGCAGATGTCTATGGGGAAAAGCCTTCATGTGGGTAATTTTGCATTACAATGGTCTTTATTTGTTTGGAAAATTAGCATGTATATATTGTGTAAAGCTTCTTTCATGAAGAAATCAATGGATTTTGCTGAGATTAGTGATATTGGAAAGGGCAGGACTTTTTAGAACCTCTCACATTATTCTGAATATGTGAATATTTCCCAAGCACCTGAATAAGTTATTTTTTTATGCCAGGATTTGTTATTGGAACATTTGTTGGTTGACCCTCAATTTAATATAAGAAATACTTTTTACTTTCAGATCATTCTTTTCCTCCCCTTGGATAATTGTAAGTTTCAGCAAGTCCTACATGATAGCTGTAAATTTATTTTGTTGACTTATGTGCAGGGTGATGTTTCATATTGTACATTGTACAGTGCTATCCCCAAATGCTTCTAATTGTTTAGGAATAAATATGAAAAAGCAAGCAGTTAGATTAACAGAAATCTAGTACAAGGGACTCAGCTAATGTAAAAATTGTGCTCATAAATCAAAGAAGTTCTTACTAGTCTCATTTAAAAATGGATGAACCTATTTTCAACTTTTTTTTCTTTTCATAAGAAGTACATTTACTCCCATTTGGTGCTTCATTGTAACTATATTAGCTAGGAATTCTAATATTTGCCCTTCACATCTGGATCACATCAGATTGGAGAAGGTTGACTCAAGTCAAGCCCAAATTTCAGTAACAGCAGCTTTGATAAAAGGACTTGAGGGAATTGAAGTTCACAGTAGGAAATGGGCCACAACAATCATCTGACTCAGAATAAATATTTTTGCTCTACATATAATTCTTGCATTATGAAAATTATAATTTTCATAGTCTCGAGCTACCACCTTAATGGAACCTGCCCATGATGGTCAAAATTTGTGATGGTCATAAATTGGATCACCATGTGACAGAGTTGATTTTACAACCTTTTCGGTGGCCGTCATTAAGGAAATGTTGTGGTTGTTAAATGAACCAGTGGTTTATTATGGGCTGTTTTTCCAGAAATCTGGAAGTAAATGCTGATTTTCAGCAAAACTCATAAAATATAGTCATGACTGTGGGACATTGAAAATGGCCATAAATGAGGCCTGGTTGTTAAGCACTGAAAGTGTGATCAACATGACTGTGGGGGGAGGGCTATTGGAACTTCATATCTTGGTCATAAATACTCCCAGAGTTCCATCATAACTTACAATGGTCCCCTAAGCAGCCAGTTGAAAATTAAGGTCTACCTTATGTAGCGCGTATTGAGCTTTATTTCTGTTTGAAATAAGGAATGAATCAGTAGCAATAGCAACAACAAATTTCCTTGCTAGCACTTCAAAAATATTCTATTTTCAAGCTTGGTCACCCATTGCTCTGGTTTATGCAGACAATATTCACATGCCATGGGGGGCTGTGAACTGTTCTGAATCATATTGGAAAGATTTCTCTTCTGTTGCTCATTCCTCTGCAGTAGTAAATTTTCCAGCTATGATGTCCAACAGGCAAGATGATGATATCATGGGCAACAGAACTCTTGAGAAAATATTATGTTATCATAATTACATAGTCCATTGTGGTGGTTATGTGTTGATTAACCCTTCTGGAGGAGCTAATTAATCAAGACAGAATGGCTGTTAAACCAGTTTAGTTTGGGAATGACATGGTTTCTGAACAATTGCATTAGAAATAATCTTCAGAAGAAGAGAATATGAACATAGTAGTTATTTTGTAATGGTTTCCAACATGTACATGTGAACATACTGTATGAAGCATTCCCTAACACTGAAAGGAATAGGGTATGAACTATTCTCTCTCGTGTACACAACCTATTAGTAGGCACAAGCTGTTATGCTGAACAAGAAATTCTTAGTAATTAATTAATTCATATTTTTCAGCCCATCTCACCTATGGCAACTCTTGGTAACAATGCTGCTGGCATCTGAATGCCATTATTGTTACATATTTAAAGTTTAGTGCTCTACTACCAGCAATGTTTTCTCAGTATTTTTTTGCCCATTTGGGAAATTAGAAGCAAAATTCTATTTGAGAATTCCCATCCTGTAGCACAACTTATATACTGAATAAATAACACAGCCAACAAATATTCAGACATAAAGAAAAATTAGGGAACTTCTGGGAGAGGTAGGTCAAACTGAAGACAGCTTCATGAAAAAGGAGCCAATGACCACCCCAAAGACCAAAGGACCTTATCTCTCCATATAAGGAGAGGACTGGACATCACCCACATGTGCTCTAAATATCTTCTTCTCATGAATAGAGTTTAGAGCAGCAGTTTTCCATACATCTGAGTCCTGGGATATGAAATCTTCAGTCATCTTGCTTGCAATCATGGATGAGACTTTTGAAGGACACTAAGTTCACAGACCTCACTTTCTAATCCCTTTTGGAAATTGCCCATCAACTATTCTACAGATAATTGAGAACTTTGGAACAACCAGTTTGAAAGTCTTCATTGGGTGACTTTATCTTTGACTGAATAAAAGAAAAAAAATTGCAAGCTTAAGACCTTAAATAATTTGAAATAAACAGCAAAAAGCTAAATAAGATTTTGATCTAAGAAAGTTATAAATGGATGAAGGATCCAGATAAATTTGAAATAGTGACTGTTAGTATAAGATTTTGGATTATAACTATAAAAATAATTTGGCATGGGAAACAGATTTATTTTGGTTATCTTGGCAATTGGATATCCTTGATTAGCTTGGCAAGTTGTAACAAAATCTGGATACTAGTTCAAGAGAATGATTTGGAAAAGGAATATATATATATATTCCATATATAAGGCATATATATAAGAAATGGACTGAAGTTTTAAAAAATTAAAAGGGAAATAAAAATGATAAACTTGGTAAACGTTTTGTTACTGGATATACAAAAGAGGCTTTGTAAAACTTCGAAAAAATCTGTATGATGAGATAAATAATTCAAGTGAAATCAAATCCTATGACAATATTTGATTGAATTAAGCATTAAGACAGAACTAAAAGGAAAGAATATAAAGTCA
Organism: Protobothrops mucrosquamatus; assembly: GCF_001527695.2. Taxonomy (NCBI): domain Eukaryota; kingdom Metazoa; phylum Chordata; class Lepidosauria; order Squamata; family Viperidae; genus Protobothrops; species Protobothrops mucrosquamatus. The sequence continues at coordinate 4,100,654 of NW_015386405.1, read as the reverse complement.
GTTTATTTAAGATTCAAATACAATTTATTAATTTATGTATTGGAATATTCTGGAAGTCCTTTGTGGACTTTTTGCTGACCCAAGGATTTAAAAGTTGATGTTTTCTGGATTTGCTTATAGATAAGAGATATGGGGTGTGATGAGGAAATATCTGTTTAATCTTATGGGGGTGAAGAGTATAAAATTTGTTTATACAGTTTTGATGAAGATTGGAACTTATTTCTTTACATATTTCTTTTTTATTATTTATTATAGTCCTGAACCAATCCCTAGTCAACCTCTCTAATAAATATGGAGGGAGTTTACCACTAAAACATTTGAACAGTATAACTACAGTATAACTTTGAACTTAAAGTTGGACTTGAGCTTTTAAACCATGCTTCCTGGAGATTATGGTTCAGAAGTTTAGAAGAGAAGGACGAGGGGGGACATGATAGCAGTGTTCCAATATCTCAGGGGCTGCCACAAAGAAGAGGGAGTCAAGCTATTCTCCAAAGCACCTGAGGGCAGGACAAGAAGCAATGGATGGAAACTAATCAAGAAGAGAAGCAACCTAGAACTAAGGAGAAACTTCCTGACAGTTAGAATAATTAACCAGTGGAACAACTTGCCTCCAGAAGCAGTGAATGCTCCAACACTGGAAGTTTTTAAGAAGAGACTGGACAGCCATTTGTCCGAAATGGTATAGAGTTGCCTGCCTGAGCAGGGGGTTGGACTTGATGACCTCCAAGGTCCCTTCCAACTTCATTATTATTATTATTATTATTATTATTATTATTATTATTATTATTATTATTATTATTATTATTATTATTATTATTATTATTACCACCTTCATATTGAGTGGTAATTCATTCTCCAACACAGGGGTGTCAAACTCGCAACATCACGTGATGTGTCGCAACGTATCGCAACTTTTTTGCCATTGCCAGCAATGGGGTGGGCGCGGTTTCACTATGATGCATCCGGCCCACAGGCCAGCAGTTTGACACTCCTACTCTAACAGATAAACAATCAAGTTGTATGGATGTGGGATACAGGAGATGAAAATATCCACTGTGGCATCCCCTGAAATATTTTAGATCTACAGCTTCTCAGATCTGGCAGAGATCAGAATAGAGACTCATGATACATTTCAAGGTGATACATTCCAAGTTTTTTTTGGAATGGATTGTCTTATTTTCCAGTTATACCCAGGGTTCAAAGGGATGACTCTAAAATTCCACTTCCTGTTAATCAATGGAGAAAAAAGAAAAATCAAAGTCTTTGTATGCATCATTTTAGCTTTTTTAAAAATTATTAGTTGTATATCTTTGATTCATCTAACTGTCCTATGATAAGTCAGTGTATCTGTAGCAGAAAAGAGGTTTGTGTGTATGCTGGCAAGCCAATTTTAATATGGCCCCAAAGCATCTATCTTTCTTCTGTAAATTAGCAGATATCCTGTGGGTTTCTTGCTTACAGGGCTGCCAAGGGACAGTAAAGTTGCTACCCCAGAAAACTCATTATACTGTATAAGAGAATAGTGTAGTCATTCTCCAGCAAAGAGAACATTAGACTAAGCATGCAAGTGCTGAAGAGGCCAAAGATAAATATAGCGAAGAAGAATGTAGCTATTTTAATTAACAAAACAGCATGGCTCAGACATCTGAGTGAAACAGACTGCAAGCAAATATGAAAGACTTAGTTTAAACTATGATACAAAAATGAATCTGAACTTAAACTGGCAGGGCTGAGGGAGTTAGGGAAATTATATTTCTCACAAAATTGTGGGGTATCTATGGAAAGGAGAGAGGGAACAGTAACATAAAAATAGACAACAAAATGGAAACTTGAAGTGGCCAATTTCTATGCTAGTTTAAATTGGGAATCATTATGACCTGGAAATACTTTGTTTGGGAATTGAGCTTGTCATCAAGAAGAATATTGTGTGAAGGATGATTCTGCCAGCCATCTTCTTGTGTGAGACCTGGAGTGGGGGTGGGGGAAACAGGCTTTAAGTTACCAGGACTGTATGTGCTTAGATTCATATCAATCCAGGAATAAGGGGCTTGCTGAAGGCATTGTGTGAGAGATTAAGTTAAAGGCAGTGTGTGTGTGTGTGTGTGTGTGTGTGTGTGTGTGTGTGTCCCTGGTCAGCTGGAGACATTGCGAATTTTGGTAGAAGTGCTTCTCTTAGATTTGCTTGAAGGTTGTGTAGGGGTCTAGGCATTGACCAAATTGGGAAGGGGAAGGGGAAATTTCTGAAGTTTTGAGGGTGGGCTACAATAGTCTAGTAGTGATGGACATGGGAAGATACAAATATGAAAATATATTGTTTATGTGGCACATTCAAGCCTCCCAATCTCTGTCTTGCGCACTAGATGGCAAACAAATCAAAGTTTGTCAGCTGCTGTTAAAAGTGCATCTTCATCCATAACTTGATTATGGATGAGAGGGCTGTTCTGATGTGTATTAATGAAATGTGGTCGGGACTAGAAAGAAGGGGGTTCCCTTTCCTGAGATGTACACAGCTGGGTTTCTGATGAAGCATAAGCCAAGATACCAAGATAACATATAGGATTGCTGTGGTGAATATGGTAACCATCTGATAGATAAAATCACGTGGGTTCACTCTGCATTGGACTCCACCTTTGAAATAGGGCCAGTGGAGGGTACAGAGACTAGTCTTGCATGGGAATCATTATAAACTGTTGAATCTGATGAAAAGTTCTTATAACTGTTCAGCTTCTTCCATATTACTTCTACACCTTCCTGGCTAGTTTAGCTGACTAAGGGTGGGGGTGTGGGGAGAAAGAACATATGATCAGTCTAGATAGTGCTAATTCCTCCTTGAGTGAGGGGGTGATCCTGCTAGCTATTGAGAAGGTAATGGTGCACCCCCTCCTCAAGGGACTAACATTCAACCCAATTAATGTAGACAATTTTTATCCAGAGTCCAGAAATGGTTGTGCCACAGTGTCAAAAGTCCCCTCCTGTTTTAATGCCTGATGTTCTGGTGTTGGGGATCTTCCATCATTGATCCTGGTTGAGGTGACAATCGGAGTTTTCAACTGTAGAAAAATATGACTTTAATAGTTATGGAAAAAAAACCAAATGCATGTTCAAGTTGTCAATTACATTTTTTTATCCTCAATAATATTTCAATATTACTGGAAGGTTAGAATCCAAGCTTTATTTGCACAAATTTGTGTAACAATATTAGAGACCTATCCATTAAGAAACTGACAATATTTTGGTACAGCTATTCTTTACAGATTTGGGGGTTTAAGGTAAGAAAGCTTCCCCAAAGCTAAAGAACTTTGTAATTGGTGGCTCAGAGTTGATTTTTATTTTTTTTTAAAAAAACAACAACGTTCATTTGTTTCTTAAAAGTCCTCAACAATAAGGAAGTGCAACAATTAGTCCTGCACAGTGCTTTTTTTCTAAAAAATAATAATAATAAAAAAAAAGGTGCCGGAACTCACACACATCATACAACTTGCTTTACCTACCCTATAAGGTTCCATCCAAAAAAAGTGCAGGAACTCCGTTCTGGGCATTCTATGAGAAAAAAAGCCCTGGTCCTACAGATAATTGAGAAAAGCTTTAAAAATGAGAGCAAAATGTTTTGTGTCGTTTCAAGAGATGATGTAAGTAGGTAGTGAATAGTATAAAGAAACATTCCACCTGTATTGGACATTCCTGTTAAACTAAAATTTATTTATTAGATTTATATGTCAGTCATCTCATTATCCAAAGTGTCTAGGTAGTTTGTAATACAATACAAACATAAATTATAAAAACAACTTAAAATTACAAGAGTCAAGTACATACTAAAAACTAAGAGCTTGGACTGTATGGAAGGGGGTGTCTTCTGTGTCATTGCACCCACCACCTCCAGCCTTGAAGTGTCCCTATCAGGGTGCCAAGGCAACCATTAGAAACAAGTTTTAATGGAGGCAGATCTCACCTCCAGTGGCAAAATGTTCTAAAGGTGGTGGCCACTACAGAGAAGTTCATCTCCCGGATCCCACCAACCAAAAGTTTCAGCTCATTAAAACTCCTAAAAGACTTTGTGAATATTTGGATGCAATCCACCTTTTGGGTGGCCATGCTAGCTCTATTCAAGTTACAATGAGAACTGCATTCTCCATTTGAAAACTGAAGTGATTGTCAGATTTCCTTATTCTTTGGTAAACACACACACACACACACACACACACACACACACACATCTTATGCAAATAAGAAGTTGTTATAATAAATTTGATCTCCATACAATAACTTTTGGAAGTTCTGTGGCAATAGTTGGCATTACATGAATTTACTTGATAGATTCCATTTGCTTGAAGCAAATCTTCTGTAGTTACCAGCTTTTATTCTTTCCAGATTCTATCTCTTCTTTTTTCTTCAGAGTTTCTGTCTCTATGACAACCTTTAGGTTTTTTCAATCTCTTTATACCTGTTCTGCAGATTATGCTATGGAAGACAAAACAGCTGCCCCATTAACTTGAGGAACATCTGTTTACTGGACGAATTGCAGTGGGACAGCTTTTCCAGTTAAAAGTATTTAAAAATCATTGGCTTTTCATGGCTGTTAAATTAACAGCTCTACATAAACCTCAGTGGAACCATTTAAAACAGTATTATCCATTGAACAAAATGAGTATACCTGAATGTGATCTGCTTCAAAGGAGCACCTCAGCAATTTTAGTTTGGAGAATCGTGTCTTGGACAGGAACATTATTTTTTTCCTAATGTTGAAAACATACATAAAGTCTTCATGCCAATTCTCCACGTGTGAAAGCAAAAGCTGTATCTTCAACTACATACAAATTATTCATACCTCCTATACATTTATTACAAGATATTTATCTAATATGATATACCCAGCTCTGTTAGGTTTCTCACTGACAAATGTCCTACAAATTTTGTTTATTGTTTCAGTCATGCTGGGAATATAACAAGTTCTAATCCAAGTACATCTGGATAACACCAGAATGGGGAAGACATTTCATAAAAATACAGATAGTAAAAGGGTGTCTTTTCCCTAATCTATTTGCCAATCCTGAAAAGAAAGGCATTCTGATTGATGCCAACATGTTGCCCAAAATTGCTACATTTGTTATAGCCCTGTTTATGTATAGAAATGTGTCCAGATGTGGCAAAAGATTTTTTTAAAAAAAAATCCCTGAAATTACTTGATTCAACCTCATCAAAACTGGCCTTATAAGTTGCATAGCAAACTGACATGTTGTATGAGAGAAGTCAGACACACAAAAGAAGTAAAAAGAAAAAAAATAGCTCATTTCCTAACCTTGTTTTAAAGAATAGATCTCATCCCTCTAGTGTATTGCATAGAATTACTACAAAGTTCCATTGAAGAATAGATCTAATTTCATTTGAAGAGAAAAATGTTAGATACCTTTAATTTGTGAGTATTATGAAAAGACAGAATATGTAGACATCATACAAGTCCAAGCACTTTTAAGTATTTGCACAATGATATTTCTCCAATGTTTGTAGAATAAATGAATGCTACTTCCTGAATATTTTGCAAATGCATAGAGAGAGGAAACATGTTCTTCTAAGACAATATACAGAATTTGAATTAGTCACATGAGAGGAAGATTGGTTGGGCAAAGAAACTACACAGGTAGTTCACCCACTAAAAACCAACCAGCTGTTGAGGGTTTACTACCTATTGGGGGAATAAAACAATTGATCAGAAAAGAAACCAACAAAAGAAAAATGATGTGCATTAACATAACAACAATTGCTTCGAGGTAGTACTGCAAACATACCAGCTTCTTACTTTAGTCCTGTGGTTTTGCCTTTGTTTTCATAACAACTTTATTCAATATCTTCAGAATGCAGGCAACTACCATCGTAATAACAATAAAATGCAAAATAAGTTGAATATGGTTCCTACCCAGAGAAAATATAGCATTCTGTTTTTAGTGGGAAGTGAAGGGGGCGGAATCTTGCTCACTTTTAAAAATATACAAGGTAGCAATGATTGCCTTCAACCCATCCTTCTGCAATCACAGCAGATTCTCTTATAGAGGTTACTTCTTCTTTGACCACTTGCTAGAAATGCAATGTGATATCTCATTATCATATAGCCACATGATAATTCCAAGTGCTACAAAGAACAAGCAACAGTCTGTAAAGCATCCTAGTGCCCCTATAGATCCCCTGGGATTTATTTGGGGAAGTTCAAAGATCCAAAACCATCTAATAATATTTTAACATTTTCAAAAATAATGTTTTTTAGCCTCTAATTCAGAGGTTCCCAACCCCCGGTCTATGGATCAGTACTGAGCTGCGGCATGCCAGCAACTGGTCCACGCAGAGAAGCAAAGCCCCATCTGTGGGATGCAGGCACACATTCTCTGGTCCATGGAAAAAACTTTCTCCACAGAACCGATCCCTGGTGCCCAAAATGTTGGGGACCTCTGCTCTAACTGGATCTGCTTCTCTTCTCTTTGCCTCTAACTGGACCTACCAATCTATGTCTGTCTATTTTAATAAAAACAGTTGTCACATCATTAATCACATTGTTGTTGTTGTTAATTGCAAAGTCGTGTCCGACCCATTGCGACCCCATGGACAACGTTCCTCCAGGTCTTCCTGTCCTCTACCATCTTCTGGAATTCATTTAAGTTCACGCCTACTGCTTCAGTGACTCCATCCAGCCACTTCATTCTCTGTCATCCCCTTCTTCTATTGCCCTCAATCTTTCCCAGCATTATGCCCTTCTCCAGTGAGTCCTTCCTTCTCATTAGGTGGCCAAAGTACTTGAGTTTCAACTTCAGGATCTGGCCTTCTAAAGAGAAGTCGGGGTTGATCTCTTCTAGGACTGACCAGTTTGAACGCCTTGCAGTCCAAGGAACTCGCAGGAGTCTTCTCCAGCACCATAGTTCAAAGGTCTCAATTCTTTGTCGCTCAGCCTTTCTTATGGTCCAACTTTCACATCCATACATTGCAACTGGGAAAACCATGGCCTTGACTATACACACTTTTGTTGGCAGGGTGATGTCTCTGCTTTTTAGTATGCTGTCTAGATTCGCCATAGCTTTCCTCCCCAGGAGCAAGCGTCTTTTAATTTCTTGGCTGCAGTCCCCATCTGAGGTGATCTTGGAGCCCAGGAAAATAAAATCTGTCACTACCTCCATTTCTTCCCCATCTATTTGCCAGGAAATGAGAGGGCCGGATGCCATGATTTTGGTTTTCTTAATGTTGAGTTTCAAGCCAACTTTTGCACTCTCCTTCACCCACATCAAGAGGCTCTTTAGTTCCTCTTCACTTTCTGCCATTAGAGTGGTATCATCTGCATATCTTAGGTTGTTGATATTTCTCCCAGCAATCTTAATTCCAACTTTTGATTCATCTAGCCCTGCCTTTCTCATGATGTGCTCTGCATATAGGTTAAATAGGCAGGTCGACAGTATACAGCCTTGCTGGACTCCTTTCCCAATTTTGAACCAATCAGTGGTTCGGTGTCCAGTTCTCACTGTTGCTTCTTGACCCACATATAGATTTCTCAAGAGACAAATAAGATGGTCTGGTACTCCCATCTCTTTAAGAACTTGCCACAATTTGTTGTAATCCACACAATCAAAGGCTTTAGCATAGTCAATGAAACAGAAGTAGATGTTTTTCTGGAACTCCCTAGCTTTCTCCATGATCCAGCATATGTTGGCAATTTGATCTCTAGTTCCTCTGCCTCTTTGAAATCCTGCCTGTACTTCTGGTAGTTCTCAATCCACATACTGCTGGAGTCTAGCTTGTAGGATTTTAAGCATAACTTTACTAGCATGTGAAATGAGTGCAATAGTGTGATAGTTTGAACATTCTTTGGCATTGCCTTTCTTTGGAATTGGAATGTAAACTGACCTTTTCCAATCCTGTGGCCACTGTTGAATTTTCCAAATTTGCTGGCAAATTGAGTGTAGCACTTTTACTGCATCGTCTTTTAAGATTTTGAATAGCTCAACTGGAATACTGTCACCTCCACTAGCTTTGTTGTTGATCAGATTTCCTAAGACCCATTTCGCTTCACATTCTAGGATGTCTGGCTCGAGGTCAGTGACCACCCCATCGTGGTTATCTGGGATGTTAAGCTCATTCTTGCATAGTTCTTCTGTGTAGTTTTGCCACTTCTTCTTAATCTCTTCTGCCTCTGTTAGGTCCCTGCCATTATGGTCCTTTATCATACCCATCTTTGCATGAAATGTTCCCTTCATATCTCCAATTTTCTTGAAGAGATCTCTGGTCCTCCCTATTCTGTTGTTTTCTTCTATTTCTTTGCACTGTTCATTTAAGAAGGTATTCTTATCTCTTCTAGCTATTCTCTGGAATTCTGCATTCAATTGGGTGTATCTTTCTCTTTCTCCTTTTCCTTTTGCTTTCCTTCTTTCCTCAGCTTTTTGCAAAGCTTCCTCCGACAGCCATTTTGCTTTCTTGCATTTCTTTTTCTTTGGGATGGTTTTAGTTGCTACCTCTTGTACAATGTTGCGAATCTCCGTCCATAGTTCTTCAGGCACTCTGTCTATCAGATCTAATTCCTTAAATCTATTTGTCACTTCTACTGTATATTCATCAGGAATATGATTTAGTTCATACCTGAGTGGCCTAGTGCTTTTCCCTACTTTCTTCAATTTAAGACTAAATTTTGCAATGAGAATCAATAATTACTGAATATTCTAAGACAGCAGCCCCCAACCTTTTGGGCACCAGAGACCAATTCTGTGGAGAGAGGTTTCTCTGCAGACTGGAAGGGGCATAGTTTCATGTGCTGTCTGCATCCTGTGGATGGAGCTTTGCCTGTTTGCATGACCCAGTTTCTGGAATGCTGCGGACAGGTGCTGGTCCATGGACTGGGGGTTGAGGACCCCTGTTCTAAGAGTTCAGCATACTATGGGGGGGAAAAAGAGTTCAAAAACTGTTCATACATTTCAGACCTACTTGTAGAACACACCCTTTCTCAATATCTCTCTACTCTATAGTTAATAACAAGCACCTTACATACAAGCTGATTTCAGTGAAAAACCTTGAGATGATGCGAAGGTTTTTTTTATATAATATTAGATCTTTAATGAACTATGTTGAATAGTCTGTGTGAATTCGCTTGGGTGGGTACCAGTGCATTTGCGAGGAGGAGGAGGCCAGCTGGAATCTTTCTAGAGCTGCCACACATTTCAGGAGGCAAGTAAAAACACTTCGAATGTCAGCTTTTCTGCTATAAATTAAAATGTTATTCTTGGGCTTTGCCACTTTGAGACCACCTGCTTGCTGGCTTATTTCATTCTTTTTGCATATCTTTCTTACTGATTTGCAGACTCTGAGACATGTTCTCTGAAAAGGCAGCCAAGTCCATTTTAGAATAATTGAATATTGTACTTCACCATGGTTTCTGTGAAAAATGTGCCCAATTTTAACAAAATAAACAGGGAAGTAATTGTCATCCTCATTAAAAAAAAATCAGGCAACTTTTTGAAGGGTGCCTAGGTTACATTTTGTCTTGGGTGGCAAATCCAAAATTACATAAAAATGGGCAGAGGAAAAGAAAAAGAAAACGGGTGGGAGACAAACAAAGAATATCTTAATAGTTGATCAATTAAATACATGCATGTGTAAAATAAAGTTCAGCCTCTGGCAGCATCTAGCAATATGTACCTAAAAGATTTGGGAAAAAAATAGAAAATCTTTTGCATAGAGAATAGCCTATTCTCCTATATAGTTTTGTTATTATTGCCCATTTTCCTCTTTAAAATAAAATTTACTGTTCTGGACCACATATTCTCAATCCAGTTTGCTAAAGGAGTAAGATAAAATTATCTTTATATATAATACACCCATAAAATTGAAACAATTTGGACATTTTTTTTTCATTTTCAGTCTTTTTCAGATAACTGAAGACTGCTTCTGAACAGTTTGATACCTGAACCCTGCTAAATTTTGGGGGGAAATGAAATAATGATGATGATGATGATGTAAGGGACCTTAGAGGTCATCTAATCCAACCCCCTACTCTGGCAGAAGACCCTATATCATTTCAGACAAATGGCTGTCCAGTCTCTTCTTAAAAACTTCCAGTGTTGGAGCATTCACAACTTCTGGAGGCAGGTTGTTCCACTGATTAATTGTTCTAACTAATTTCTCCTTGGTTCTAGGTTGCCTCTCTCTTTGGTTAATTTCCATCCGTTGCTTCTTGGCTGACTCCCTCTTGAGATATTAGAGCACTGTTATCATGTCACCCCTAGTCCTTCTCTTCATTAAACTAGACATACAATATACTTTGGGCTAATGTCTTCTACACCTTTCAGTTACTAAACTGTGCTTAATTTTAATCAATCACATGCTAGACTGCAGAATGCAAAGATGCCATAGTAATGCTTTACAGTATAGGGAATATCTCATAAGGCAAGGGTACATCCAGTGAAGGAAATACTACACTGCCTTGACAGCCCAGTGCCCTGAAGAAAATACTACCAGGCAATCCACAGCTGCTATTGCAATGTCTATATTCAGCTTTGCACCAGACAATGGAAATGTGTTTTTTTTTCCCTATTAGCCCACAAACAAACTTAGCCAAGTTCACATTAACTTCTTTATCAGTCAATTTGTACATTTATTAACAATTTCACACTCCATTATAGCAGCACCCTGAGTGGATTATGAAGCACTTTAAAGATCTTAAAAATACAAGATTAAATCATGACAAATGCTGCAGCTCGCAAGGAGCTTACCAATGAAGGAAGATAATGGACACCCCAGGCAGCAGAGATGGAAAGGAAGGAAGGATGCAGGGGGAGAACAGAGTGGCTTACTTTCAAGCATTCTCATTTCTGATAAACACTATGCTACGGGTTCTCTTAATCTGACCCAGCTGGCAATGAATTAAAATCCAAACAACTGTTGGGTGTATTCAGTATTTTTCAGAGGCCCATTTATTTATTAATCCTTTTTTTCATACAATTCATGTTTACTCCTATCCAAAAGCTTATTCAAGACATAAACATGGTCTGTCACAATCATAACTGCAATGAAATAATATATAAATAGCTCAGCTCTCTCTCTCTCTCTCTCTCTCTCTCTCTCTCTCTCTCTCTCTCTCTCTCTCTCTCTCTCTCTCTCTTTCTTTCTTTCTTTCTTTCTAAGCCGTGAATATCCCCCCCCATGTGCATTTTATCTGTCATAGCAGAATGAAGAATCCTTATTCAGAGCCCAGGTTGACAGGAATAGCCAATCAGATTGAGACTGAACTTTTCTACTTTTCAACAATGGTCACAGTTAAAGCCTCAGTGAATAGCTCTGATTAATAACATTTTCCATATTGTATCATTCTTACACCATACCTCATCAAAATGAACAGGTTCAGGAGGCAGCCAGAAATGAATGCCATTTTCCTTAAGAAAAAGAAGGGCATGTGTTTCATGCATGGGCTTGTGTGCATAGAGACAGACAAAGAATCCTGAAATCTTTCGAAGTTTTTGAAGGAAAGGTTATCCTTCACACCACAAAATTAGTTCTGATTTCCTTTCCTAATAAAGAGTCTTCCAAAAAAGAAAAGAAAAGAAAGTAAATAAGTAAGAAAGAAAGAAAGAAAGAAAGAAAGAAAGAAAGAAAGAAAGAAAGAAAGAAAGAAAGAAAGAAAGAAAAGCAGCACCAATACAGTAAATGAGCGGGAACTCTGAGCTATAATGGGCATGATTGTAAATCCATAACTAGTGATTGTATATGTATATGTGTGTTCTAAAACAAATCAAAACAAAAAGGTATTAAAGGCCAAAGGTGCTTTAAAATTTTGCCCTTGGTTTAGACTTATCACCAGCTGTTCCTGGGTCAAAAGGTTTCCTAGGGCAAAGAAGAACAATAGTGCCTGTTACAGTACAAGTCCAGAATGAGAGATTGCAACTGCAAATTACTAGCCCTGGAATAGATAATTATCATTACATTTACTGTGACTCCATAAATACATCCCTGGGCCCAGATTCTCAACAATGTTACTAGGATCACTAAGTCAGCCGAACCAATCCTACATTAGTTCTTGAAAGATCTATCTTTTATTTTATTTTATTATTTTATTTTATTATTTTATTTTATTATTTTATTATTTTATTATTTTATTATTTTATTTTATTTTATTTTATTTTATTTTATTTTATTTTATTTTNTTTTTTTATTTTATTTTATTTTATTTTATTTTATTTTATTTTATTTTATTTTATTTTATTTTATTTTTTCTTCTTTCTTTCTTTCTTTCTTTCTTTCTTTCTTTCTTTCTTTCTTTCTTCCTTCCTTCCTTCCTTTTTTCTTTCTTTTCTTTCTTTTCTTTCTTTCTCTCACATGTATTATTTTTTTTATAAATAACTCAAGACGGTTAAGATATCTAAATACTCCTTCCTCTTCTTATTTCCCTACAACAAGAACCCTGTGGGGTCATTTGGGCTGAAGAAGAGTGACTGGCCTAAAGTCACCCACCTGGCTTTCATGCCTAAGAAGGACTAGAACCCTCAGTCTCCTGGTTTCTATCCTAGTGTCTTAACTACCAGATCAAACTGGCAAATCTTGCTGAATTATGATGAGTTTTAAAAATAATCTGCGTGAGTTACTTGCTATGTTTATTTATTTACTGTATTTTTTTTTCAAGCCTCAGAATACAAATCTCCCACCATTTGTTTTTATAGTATGATACATTAGGGAGGATCCTTCCTTAGTTTCTTTCTGTACTTGTGCATCTATGGGCAACTGCTTTGCAACTGCTTCTTCCCTAGGCAGTATCTCTTTCCAAGGTTTCCCAAGGACGTTCCCATATATATTACAAGTGCAGATCTTCAAGAAGATGATAGGTAGCTATCTATCCCAAAAACTTTTACCAAATCTGCACAGAGCAGTAGATTAGACTATGTGGCCTTTGGCTACATTCCAGCTCTATGAACCTACTTTTATACTACTAAAACTCTCATTATGATTCTATTCTATTCTATTCTATTCTATTCTATTCTATTCTATTCTATTCTATTCTATTGTCTCTTCCAGTCTAGTCTAGTCTAATCTAGTCTAGTCTCATGATAAGCCAAATGATGCATTATACTACCAGAATTCACAATTTTTGAAAAGATATTTAAATCCAATAAAAATATCCAGGACACCATTACAATTGTGGAATTGAAATTTCTATGATGTTCATACTAGTTTTATTTGTACAGTTGTGGCTGTTGCAGTGTCCTGCAGTCCCATGATTGTGATTTCATATGCTCTCTGCCAGTTTTCTTCCCACACCATTGCTTTTTTTCCCCCATCTATGGTTTTTCTGTTATCCTTTTATTGAACTTCATTTGCAACTTTTTTTGCTTATTATGTACTCTTCTTAGATAATTGCAGTCCACCCTCTTTCTCTCATACGAACTATCTGAACTGAGTTTGTGTCTTGCTCCTCTGCAATGCACTTCATCCCTCCTGGGAATCCAGACTACATTCCATCAGCATTCTGGTCACATTAGACTACACTACCATCCTTTCAATGAATGAGCCAATGAGTCACAGGTTTGTCTGGTATACACTATGATACAGTGGCATGTCAATAGAGGGCTCTTTAAAACATCTTATGCTTGGTATTTCAACAGTGCTACAAGCAATGCTTGAAGGAAACAGACCCAAAGTTATCATTGGATAATGGATGTTGTGAGTTCCAAATACACAATTTCATTTCTTCAGACATTACTAGGAGAAACTGTGTTGCTGTTTGTAATATAGGAATATCCAGTGACTAAAGAGATGGCATCTTAAAAATTGTCTGAATAGTATCTTAAGATCTTTCAGGGAAAGAAGCGGGATGTAAACATAACACAAGAAGAAACAGCCCAGAACAATCATGGCAAAATATTGTGAGGTGATGAACTCTAAAATATGTAGTGCCATGAAATACATTATTACAAGTATACAGCTTAAAACTAGTGTACTTGCTTTATGGAATTCTGCCCTGAATAAAATAAATTTGATTTTTATTTTATTGACTCATAAATAACTGCTCTGATTCATCTATTTCACTGCTTGACTGGCAGAATTAAACAATAAAAAAGCATTCCCCAGTTGATAAATGCTGTGTTACCTGAACATAATGACTGTGTTGAAGTATATTTCAAGGGAAGAGTGTGCTAATAATCAGGTAAAAAACAAAACAAATACAACTATTGTCACAAACAATGCTTTTGTTGACATAAGTAAATTATTATGGGCAAACAGGCCGATGCCATTCAAATTCAGTACAAGTGGAGCTGAAGTCTATGAATTTGTATATTCACACTATGGGAGATGCACAGAAAGTGCATCTATGGTTATTAAAATGCACTACCAGTTATTACTTTGCTTTCTGAATTTCTTAGCTTATTGAATGATCATTCTGAGTGACTAGGAATATAAAGAAAGCAAAATATAAAATAAACACAGGTTTTTTTTAATAAGGTGTCCTTCATGATATCCAACACTATTAGCCCATAAAATAAGTTCCATTATTATCTCTACCTCTTTAACAGAGGCATAACAGCAGTGTAATTCCTTTCACTGTTCTCATCTTTTGATGTGAAATGTCCACATGAGGTTGCCTTGGTCTAAAGATATTGTTAAGTTTTCTCTACAACTGAGGAAACTTGACAAGCTTTCCAGTTTCAAAATTGGCTTGTCCATCTTCTTCCAATATATTTTTTTTATCACAGATGTGACTAGGCACATTTTACCAATGATGGCCTTTGGCAGTTTTTATTCCCCCTCCACTGATCAAACTGATCAAATCATGCCATACCAATGTCTTTGTCCAGCCATAAGAAGGCAGAGAAAAGGCCCACTACCCTTTCTTTTCCATTCATTTCTCCTTGCAGCCAGGAATTGAGGAGAGAAATAGGAGAAAGGGCTTTTTGGTAGAGTGGGAGAGTGTTGACTCACCTGGTGCCAAAAAGTGAATGACCGGAAAATTAGAGACCAGCATGTTCTGCCCCTACATTTATGATTCCCAGCAACCTGACTTTTGAAGATTGCTTGTGCTGTCAGAAACTCAGAAATGTCACTTTTTAAAAGAAATTAGGTGGAGGTTGCCTTTTTGATGGGACAGAAGCTTTCAAAGAAATATAGAAACAGAATCATAAGGCTGGGATAGATTTTGGATGACTTCTAGTCCCCTCCTAGTCCAAGGCAGGAGACTTTATACCATCCTGGACAAATGGATGTCCAATCTTTTCTTGAAAATCTCCAATGATGGAGTACCCACAACTCTGAGAGGCAAACTGTTCCATTGATTAATTGTTCTTACTGTCAGGAAATTTATCTTTAGTTCCAAGCTGGATCTCTCTTTAGCGAGCTTCTACCCATTGCTTCTTGTTCTGCTCTCAGGTACTTTGGAGAATAAGTGAACTCTGTCTTCTCTGTAACCAGTCCTCAAGTTCTGGAAGACAGCTACCGTGTCATCCCTAACCCTTCTCTTTGTTAGGCTAGATATACCTAGTTCCGTTAACTGTTCGTATGGTTTAGCTTCCAAACCTCTTATTATCACAGAGTTCTTCTTTTTGATCTTTCTAGTCTCAGGATCTTTTTCTGTATTGTGGGCACGGTTCTCATGAACTTGGTGCTATCTCTCGATTGCTTCTGCCTAGGACTGCATTAGCTTTTCCGGGCAGGTGTCATCCTGTTTGTCATCCTGTATTTCACCCTCAATGAGTACCTTCATGCCTGTGTCAGCAGGAGATGTGGATCTCTTTAGGATGGGCTTTAAATTGAGGCTATCTTAGAACAGATCCACCCTGTGAAAACCTTTGAAAAAGCCAACTGGTCACTGGAATATGAAATGCTTATTCTCAGATAAGTAGAATATGGAGCAGAATCCTGAGCACTTTGGGGCTAAGACGATTGGTTGATCAATTGATTGATTGATTATGTGCCAGAAAATCACTCTTGACTCCTGGTGACCACATAGATTGACTTTCTCCACAAAGGACAAGAAGAAGGCAAGGTATGAAAAGTATGGTTTGTATGGCGTTAGATATCCATATACTTTTTCATTTTGTACAACAAAAAGTTAAATACAACCCCAAGATTTATTTTCAGTGTTTTGGATTTCAAATACCATTCCATTTAATGTAAGCTGGAGTACAATGGAGAAAAATAATGGAGAAAAAATATATATATATATAGGATGCAATAAGAAGAAAGTGAGTGTGTTGGCTAGGGAGGGATAGACGGGGGTTTCAAATGAACATTCTGCTTCCAAGTTTATCAGGGTCTTTCAAAGACTTGCTAGATATCACTTCTGATGAACAGGTCATTCCAGTGAGAAAAGGCCCAACTGTTCAAATACAATATCAACATTCATAACTATGTTCAGAAAGACTTTAACATTGCAGGATAACTATAAACTATATTTGAAACAAGTGAATAGGAAAATTATTATTATTATGGTAGGTTGCGTGGTCAACAGGGTGTTTAGAGTGAGTTTAGCATTTTTATTCCTCTATCAAGTCCCTCCCAAGGACCTGGGATAGACAGATGTTGTTGTTTGACGTTGTGGTTAAACATACAATAGCAGGATTTAAGTTGCTCCAAATAAAGCTAACTTCTGCAATTAATTGATGGTGATTCAGTCAATGCCTGTGAGGTTGAAGTGGTGTTCCAGATGTTTTGAGATTTCATCCAAGGTGCCTATTATTTTTGTTTTCTTTTGCCACAGTCATTCTACTTCTATTTGCAGGTCTTTTTATTTTGTGATTTCCCCCTGTTCTTTCTCTTCTACTCTGCTTGTCTCCAGGTACTGTCACATTCACGCCAGACTTTTTTGTCTTTTAGACAATTGTTAATTCCCGGTTCTTATGTAGCAGGTAATTGTCTGAATTTTCAAATCCCAGAATACTTTAGCTTCTTCATTTTCTATTAATTTGTCTATTTTGTATTCCCCCCAATTCTGGCTTACAGGCAAATTGTATTTTGCAAGATCCAATCTGGGTCAGTCACCGGGACCAGATATTTAGTGTTTCGCTCTTTCCGACTCATGGAATTTTTTTACAGATATTCCAATGCAACATTGATGCTACGTTGTCATGCTTTTGTGTGACATGGAGTGAGTCTGTATGATCTTCTTGCAGCAGCTAACTAGATAGTCCACTATTTTTTCAGCTTTTTTTTTTTTTGGCAGAGGCAGCATTTGCTGTCTGTTGATATCTTCTCAATTCAAGCGTTGTATGCATTTATTCTTAAAGCTTGATCTTTGAAGTCAGAATTAGCCAGTCTGTCCCTTTCTTTATTTTTTCTGCTCTTAGCTATTGCCAGACTTTATAATTATCTGTTTTACATGGCAGTTTTGTTATATACTGATCATGTAATGCTTTCCCTTGCTGTGTCTCTTATTTTTCATTTTGGTCTTTCTTGTAGACCAGTTTAGTTTTTGTGGTATTCAGTAAGCCTTCCTGGTGTACTACCTTCAGTGCATCTTCAGATATTCTTCCAATGCCATGTTTTTCTTGTTCAACTATATTATCATTATTATTATACTGTAATTTTTACAAGTAGCTCTAACAATCTTTTTACAGAAATGTTTGTTCATTGAAAAAGGAATTAAAAAACTTGCTGCATGTGAGGTTGGAATCAATGCAGTCTCGTTCCCAGTTCTATTTGTAGCTTCCTCATAAGAGTAATTAGCATGAAAAAAGAAAACGAAGTATACAACCATCAAGCTGATCCTCCTAAATGTTTTCATTCCTCAGAATAGCAGCATCCTTCTGAATAGGGGGTCTTCAATGATTGTTCAATTAAGCTAAATGCTGCAACTAACAAAACTTTTATTTTCATTCAAGAAGGCTGGATTGCAATTTAAACTCCTTCGTTATTGATTATTATGTGTTATCAAGGCAGTTGTTCTGTGAAGCTGTAAAAAATTAACAGTATGAAAATTTGCCCACTTATTTCAATTGTCAACACCCCTATTACTGTGCTTTAAATAACCATTGCAGTGTCTTCCTTCACTGTCCCCTTCCTCGTTTATTTTTTCTCACTTGGAATGTGCTTACTCTGGATTTCTTGAGAGTTCAAAATAGAAACACAGACAGCTTCAGCAATAAATTATTGCTGAATATGGCTCTATTTGGTGTAAAACTCTCCATTGGCTTCCCAAAATCTAACTGAGTGAATAAAAAAACAGGGAAGCGGTGGAACATCTTGACAAAACAAAAAGCTGCCTCATTTCAAATCAGTGGAAGGGCTGGGCATGTGCAGAAACTACTTTTTTTTTTTTTTGCCAAATTGTGTTTGATTGCTTGTTGTATTTATATAGCTGCTCCTATCATTTCTGGACAGAATAACTGGTTTTGATTTTGAATTGGAGAAAAATGAGAGGTGAACTCTTGGGTGGCCCTTTGTGGGAGCAGAGCACATATCTTTGAGTCAAGGAGGACCTCATGGAGAAAGATCATGAAGTAATAGGAAATATTTGTAGCTTGGGTTTTACTGTAGATTTTGGAAG
This sequence comes from Protobothrops mucrosquamatus, assembly GCF_001527695.2. Classification (NCBI taxonomy): domain Eukaryota; kingdom Metazoa; phylum Chordata; class Lepidosauria; order Squamata; family Viperidae; genus Protobothrops; species Protobothrops mucrosquamatus. The sequence continues at coordinate 4,082,164 of NW_015386405.1, read as the reverse complement.
AGATTGGAAGAGAACCAATCAGCTGCTCGGAATTCAAATATAGCAGCAAACAACTTGACCACACTGGCACATAAGACGGTTATGAGCTAAACAGAATAGGACAAGAAAATCCTGCTGATAATGTTACTTACCTTAGTTTGATAATGAAACGTTCAGGGATTATATTAAAACAAGCTTGAAGAACAAACCACAGCCAAAATAGATCATGAAGTTCTGCCCCTTTGTACAGCAGCTGCAGGCAGGTAGGAATCAGTATTAAGACAACTTGCAACTTCCCTACATAGAAGATAGAGCAGTCTCATGTTTTCCAGTTGCTGGCTATAAATGCTGTCATGGCTCCTTGGCCCTTTGGAAGTCTTATTCTCTGATGGGTGCCCCTTTACCCTCCAGACTTTTTGCAAGAGCCTTAAGACCTGGTTCTACCAGATGGCTTGGGGACCCAATGGGGGAGCATCACCCTGGAAGTGGTTGACTAATTAAAAGCTAAAGCCCCCTTTCCCCTTCCTCCCAGTGTATCTGGCTCCCTCCTTCATTATCTTGTGTTAATTATTTTATTTTACCTGCTTTGTTTTCTTATATTTTATGATTTTAATGTTTTAATGTTTTTATGCTGTAAGCTGCCTAAATGACATGAGATGGGGTAGTAAATAAATGTCATAATAAATAGATAAATAAGCAAAATAAATAAATAAACATCATTTATCTGCCTAATAATAATAATAATAATAATAATAATAATAATAATAATAATAATAATAATAATGTCTTCCAAAGAACTCCTCTTCAGAGTTCTTCTCTAAGCAATGGTTGAAAGATTTTGACCAGAGGAATTTCTTTTGTAGTCACGTATAATTCTTTCTTTTATTTAAATTAAAAAATGAATGGAGTAATCCAAGGTATATTATTCTAAAAAATATGAAAGCAAATTAAAGGCATATCAGCAGTTATTAAAGACATTCAGATAGTGGTGCTAGTTCAGTTGATTTTTTAAAGTCTCTTAATATACCAGTTACTTCTACATATTTTGTGTTGGACTACACTTTCGGTATCTGACCAAGGGCTATGCTAATTAAAACATATGGATTTTGCAGTGTTAAACATTGTGAAGATACCAAGAGTATCTGTGCTTCTCATAGCTCATTATTTTATATAGAAATAATATGCCCTGTTTTCATAGAATTGTTTTCATATACACTATACAAATGAATGTGTGTGAAATATTGGTATATATTTTTATTTTGTTTGGTGTAAATCATTTAGAATTAATGAAGTACTAAACTACATTTAGATAGCAAAAGCATCTAAATGAACAAAAGAGTGTGGGAAAGGAATCACATATACCTAAGAGATTAAAAACAAATATCAATATGCTTGAGGGAACATACTGGCCAATTCTCCAGAGAGTGGATGATTTTCCCCCCCTATTTTGATCTTTTTTATAGTTGATTTTCCTTCATTAGTTGTGCAGTCACTTTTAATTAATGAGAAAAGTAGTATAAGAATGAAGGCTTAATCACTAGGATCATTGGCTTGCATTAAACTATGCCATTTAAGAGGTTTAGAGAATTAACAATGAATGCAAATGCTTTTCATTTGACATGGTTTCTTTTTGTCAAATCGTATTTTTGGAATATTCCCCCTTCCTTCCACCCTCAAAATCATATGCTACATTTATTATGCATTCTGGCAATTATGCATGCCTCCCAATATACCCCGAACCCCTTTTTAAGACTGGTTATCTATCAGTGCACCATAGTTCATCACAGATGACATTCCAGTAGAATTTCTGCTGGTCATCGACTATCAGGAAGGCATTATGAAGCATGTAGTTGGCCTCAAAATATAGAATATAATAGAATAACAGAGTTGGAAGGGACCTTGGAGGTCTTCTAGTCCAACCCCCTGCTTAGGCAGGAAACCCTATACCATTTCAGACAAATGGCTTTCCAGTCTCTTCTTAAAAACTTCTAGTGTTGGAGCATTCACAACTGCTACAGGCAAGTTGTTCCACTGATTAATTGTTCTGTTAGGAAATTTTTTCTTAGTTCTAAGTTGCTTCTCTCTTTAATTAGTTTCCATCCATTGCTTCTTGTCCTGCCCTCAGGTGCTTTGGAGAGTAGCTTGAATCCCTCTTCTTTGTCACAAGTCCTGAGATATTGGAACATTGCTATCATGTCACCCATAGTCCTTCTTTTCATTAAGCTAGACATACCCAATTCCAGCAACTGTTCTTTATATGTTTTAGCCTCCAAGTCCCCTAATCATCTTTGTTGCTCTTCTCTGCAGTCTTTTCAGAATCTCAACATCTTTTTTATATCGTGGTGACCAAAACTGGATGCAGTATTCCAAGTGTGGCCTTACCAAGGCATTGTAAAGTGGTATTAACACTTCACATGATCTTGATGCTATCCATCTGTTAGTGCAGCCTAGAACTGTGTTGGCTTTTTTGGCAGCTGCAGCACATGGCTGGCTCATTTTTAAGTAATTGTCCACTAGAACTTCAAGATCTCTCTCACAGTTGCTACAATATAATAGGCGCTTCTTGTCTTAGTGGTTTATGAGTTGCACAGGTTGGAACATATGAGGCAGTAATGTCCTAGGACCAATATGAATGCTTTGCAAAATCTAAAATCCATGAACTGTTGTTTTTTTTTTTTTGTTCATTATTCATATTCCTTCTTGGTCAGATCAGTACCTTCTATAGTATCTCCAGGATAGTCTATGGCTTTGAGATTTTCTATGGCTTTGAAATCTTCTAAATGCTAACCAAGCCAATCCTGTTTTGCTGTGACTCTAAGATAGTATCTCCCAATAAAGAAACAACATTATTTTCTTTTTCACCATTGCTTATCTAACCTGTCTCTTTTCCTTCCTCAAACAACTTTACACAGACCCTGTAAAGTAGATTAGGCTTAAAGGTGGTAACTCTTCAGTGTCTGAAAGTGAATTCTGCAGCTGCAGTGCAAAGCAATAAGATTCACAACGTTAAAGTCAAAGTTTAATATTGTGTCACAGAATGTAACATATTTGGGGATCTACTCTGTAGTCATTAGAAATCGTATTGTATTTCTTTTAGCTTGACTTGCTGTAATTACTATGATATTTTTTGTCATTACCTCTTTTTACTAATTTATTCTTAACTTGTATGCACCACTTGAAATATTTTGGTCAAAAAGGCAGCTATTGGTCATTACACAAACATAATGCTACTTTTCTTTACAATTTAGTTTGCCCAGCCATCTCCATTACAAATGCCTCCAGGCAGAACTTGTCAAGTTTTCACTTTAATTTTAAGACTTTTATGAAAGATCACCTTAATTATAAGTTTCTTGGCATAGCATTTATGTTGTCATTCTATATGAGTGATGTGTGCTTCCAATATGTTGCCAATGCCAAAATATATTTTAAAAAGTATATTTAATTTACTTTTTACTCTTTAGAGAATGAAAACATGAAATATTACTACAAGTGAAGCAATTTCAAAGTTTATTTTTAAGGATAAGGATGATCATCTGTTCCATCATGCCAGTATTTCCAGAAATAGTGCAGCATTTATTCCTGATTTTAACTGTTTCCATCATTTTATTTATATTACTTTTACATGAAAAATTTCCTAATACATCTTCCTTTTCCTTTCCCTTTTTCTTTTCCTTTCCTTCCCTTCCCTTCCCTTCTCTTCCCCTCCCTTCCCTTCCCTTCCCTTCCCTTCCCTTCCTTTCCCTTTCCCCTTACTCAATTTCATTTTTGTCTTGGGCTCAAATTTCATTTATCTAAGCCTTTCCTTGATTGTAGTTCTTCCTCCTATTCCTCAAGTTTATTCCTACTGCCCATTACTATAAATGTGGCCATGGGGCTAATAAGGCAAACCACAGATAGAGAAACAGAAGGCCAAGGTGCAAGGTTCCCCATAAAACTGTAACAATAGGACCATTTAGATTAGAACTTCAATTTTTTTCTATTATAAGGCACAGAATATAGGAGTTAAACAGGAAGAACTGGAGATTATAACTCAAGTAGGCAAATATGTGAAATAAATCAAAGCAAATCTTTATTGTTGCAGTCCAAGACCAATATACATACATATGTATATACAAAAATAAGACTAAAATAAGACTGCAAAACAGCAAATTCAGAATATACTAGAACAGAGGTCCCCAACCTGTGGGCAGCAGTTCACTACCGGGCCATGTCTATTCGCAACCAGGTTGCGTAAGTGGTGGGCTGGTGCATGCTTATTCACAGCCCACTCATGAGAGTGGCAGGTGTGCACGCCCGGCACTCACACAAATGAACCTGTATGCCTGTGTGAGTGCCTGTCCCTTGAACAAAACCATCCCCTCTTCCTCCCTCTCCCCCCCCCATTCCAGGCCACCACCGCAGAAAGGTTGGGGAATGCTGTACTAGAAGCATAAGCACTGACAGTAAATAATGACAAATTATACAAAACAGAAAAAGTTCAAAACAACTTAAATGCAATTAAGAACATAAAACCCTGAATTATAAAATAATGAATTTAGGCCTACAGTAAATCTAGGACTGGGGTGGGGGCAGGGAACCTAATAATACTAAGAACTATATAATTTGAAAATAGAGATGAATAATTAGAATACAACAATTATTGATAAAAAGCTGTGTAATTAGAATAGTTGCTTCAGATTATATTAGATTAAATGTTAGAAATGTGGGTAAAGATATTCCTATCTAACACCAGTGGGATACTAATGGGTACATACTGTATATAACACTATTCTAAATCCTGGTTGTTTATGTGGGGCTGTGAATCCTGGGACTCTATTAACAACCTGAAGATCATGGTCTGCTTATGCTAGACTTCAAGGCTATCAGAGTCTGCCATGTTCTATATGGCACAGAATTAGCACAGAATTTTGCATTGCTGTACATAATGGCAGAGTTCTCATCTAAAACAGCCAAGTATAAAACTGCACAAGAGAAGAGTAATAAAATTGTTACAAGATTCTCTATAAAATGGGCAAGTATAGGGGACATTGGTTCTAATGTCAGCTGGTCCAATGACACCTGGTACCGTCCTTATGTCATAAGAAGTTTCTTATATCTTCTTTCAAGAATAGCCAATGGATGGGTAGGACACTCTATGTCAATTATCTTTTGTCTGATATTGAGGTTTGCTTGATGTCATCCCATAACCAATATAATACCCATCACTGAATATATTATATTACACAATTATTTCTAGTGAAGACTGTTATTTTTGGTTCAGAGGGGCCAAACCATAAGGTTGTAAAGCTAGTTTAAGTCAGTAATTGGCAATGGCCATCCAAACTTTGGTTTCTATCTTCAATAATCCTTTTTCAAGGTTTGAGATGGACTGTAGATGCAGTGTGGTACTTACAGGGCTGCAGAAACTTACACTGGACCAATTCCAGGGGGATAAACCTGGGAAACATCCCAGCTACATAGAGGAACTGAGCTAAAGGCTTCATTTCATATCATTTCATATCATCTGAGTGCTGCTGGTATGTACAAACAATCTCTTGACCTCAAAAACATGAGGAGAACAAAGATGTTCCTCTGTACGATCGGTACAACATGATCAGTGTAGATTTTTTTTGGATCTGAGGCATGGAGAACCACCATGAAATATTAAATGTGCGAAGATTTTTAAATCCTGGGTCAAATACGTGATAGGCTTCAGTAAAAGTCAGTGGAATGATATTCATCTTTGACATAGCACTGAAAGATATAATTTATTCAAAAAGGATATACCCAAAAGAAGGGTTGGTAGATACTGCACTGTACTCAAAGAAACGAAAAGAAAATGTGCACACAAATTCAAGAATCAAAGTATGAACACTTTATTGAAAATATGTGGGTAAGAATAAAGGAAAGATAAAACAAAAATAATTGTGGGGAATTATTCTAAGCTACTTTAGTAGGAAGAAAATATGGATGAATTCTTACTATTGCAGATGACCAGTTTGATCAATCTTAAAAAGGACATATGATAATGATAATGTACAATTTCCATTACCCTGACATCTGCTGAGAATCTAACTGCAAATACTCAGAGAGCTAATAAATTCTTGCCTTCTCTTGCTAACAACTTCATTTGTCACAAAGAGAGAGAAGGAGCTGTCCTGGATCTAATTCTCACCAACAGGATAGTGACAAATTTTTTTTATTATGGCCAGAAGTCAGTAAAACAGATCAAAGAATCATAGAGACATCAACAGAGAGGAATTAGTTGAAGAAGTGAAGATAACTGGTACATTGGAGGAAAGTGATCATGTTCTTGAATTCATGACAGAAAAGAAGGATATTAGATTAGATACTAGATTTCAAAATAAGGGATTTTGATGAACTCCAGTTAAACATGGTCAGATGTAGGGCTTTAAATCCTCAAAAACAAATCCATCCATACAGGAAGATATACGAAGTGCAGTCACAAATCTTTCTTAATAAAAAGAAAAAAAATGTGAGAAGTCTAACAATGAACATGTGGCTACACACAGAGCTCTCTCAATAGCTAAATAAAAACGGACCTGCTTTTAAAAAAATGATCTTATATAAGACAAGATGGTCATATAGTTTTCAAAATAAATAAATAAAATATACCATTCTGATATAGTCTCTCTCTCTCTCTCTCTCTCTCTCTCTCTCTCTCTCTCTCTCTCTCTCTCTCTCTCTCTCTCTCTCTCTCTCTCTCTGTATATATCTTCCTGTAAATGTGCAATGTGCCAGTTCCTAAAACTAATGCATTGTAGTAATCTATAGTTTAATGGTCTATGAGTAGGGGCTTTGAGCCATATATACAATAACATCTACCTATGTATGTCAGATGATACCTAGTAGGTTGAAACTGATCACATACTGCCTCCTGATGATCAATACCTAAATATTCCAGGAGAATGTCATAGACATAATGTATCTGGACATCAACGACACTTTCAATAGTCAGTTATGAAATTATCCTTAATAAAATGATAAAAAGAAGTAGACACTACCGTCAGATGAATACACAATGGACTAAATGATTATGCTCAAGGGTGCTCATTAACAGCTCCCATTTGGTGCTAAATATTGAACAAAGTATATTGTCCTAGGCCTTCTGCTGTTCATTTTTTTTTAAAAAAGGTCAGTGATTTGGGTAAAGGAGTTGAAGGAACACTAATGAGTTTGCAAATGAGACAAGAACTGGGATGGGAGGTCAATACTTTAGAGGAGCGAGAAAAGTTTTTAAAAGTCCTAAATAGACTTGACTATTGGAAGAATGTGATTTAGTAGAGAAAAATGTCGATAAAAAAATTAAAGGCACAAGAATAAAGTGGGGAAGACTTTACATAGTACATATGAAAAAGGATCTAGGCAGTCTTGTCAACTACCCATTAAGCATGAACTAGCAGTATGATAGAACTGCTGTAAAGGCAAATACTGTCAATAAGCTCTGTCAATAACATTAAGTCCATATCACATAAAGTAATTTTTCCATTCAACTCTGCCCTGATTAGAGTCCACAGTTTAAATAGGACAGAGACACATCAGATTGCTTTTGAGGCAAACTATCAAGATGGTCAGAGATCTGGAAGTCATGGTCTATGAAACACTGTTAATCTTACCCCCACAGAAGAGATGACTGAGGGAAGATACTGCTCCACACGGTAGGACCAGAACCATTGAGCTAAAGCTAAAAAGAAGTAATTCAAATTAGAAATTAGCAAGAGCTTCCTGATGGTACAAGCAATGAAATAGACTAACACATGATGTGGAGATCTCTCCTTCTCTAGAGATCTTAAAACAGAGGCTGGATAGTCATTTGTCATAGATGCTTTAATGTATCCTGCACTCAGTATTTAATTGGATTAAATTATTTCCAAGATGTCTTCCAGCTCTATAGTTTACTCTACTATTCTAGAAAGGATTTTTTATTTTGTCCTGTTTTGTAGAGAACACTTTCTCTCTCTAGATTTCAGCAGTGATAATACAGATCCTTGAAATATCATTATAAAATTGAATACACATGGTGTTTCAAATTATTTGGACCACAGGCATTTAGGGCTTTCCATATTGGCATCAATATTTAAGTAATGTTTGGGATATGCATGGTCAAGAAGACAGTGCTTGGATCAGACCATCTTACTCACAAAGTTCAATGGATTAACCAAAGATTATGTCAAAGTCATCTAAATAAAGCTAAAATTTTATCTATCTCTTTGATTATATGTGAGAATGGATGGACATGTATGGATGATATTAGATTGCACCACACATTCTCAATATTCATGGTAACAGAGATCTGAACGTCCCTGTAGTCTGATTTCTCCAATGCAGAACTCTGATATGTAGAATAATTTCCCAGCATCAAATGTGAACTGTAAACTTTGAATAACTGAAGAAAAGCATGAGAAAAGGTGGATATTAAGGCTGTAAAAACAAGTGTTTCCTATTCTACAGTATTATGTTTTGTACCCCAAAGGCAGGAGCAACAGTTCTTCTAAATGTAATTGAGTTTTTAAAGGTTTCCCTAAAGTTCAGCATGGATTTAAGATGAAGAATTTCAAGCCTGTATGGCTATAAATAAAATATGTTCTTTAATGTTTGAAGCAAGCACATTTTTTTTCTTGTCAGCAGAAAAAAAATGATCATCATTCGAAGAAAATGAAATATGACTGATAAGTTCAAACTAGTTTCATCCAAGTTATGCTGTTTTATCATAAGTCAAAGCCTTTATTATATTTCTTTGGCTCCTTGCTTTTATTTGAAGTTATCTAGCAAAGATTAAGCTGTTTCAATTAGAAACTCTGCTTGGGAATGAGAGTCAAAGCTTAAGTTTCCTTTCAGTCTTTGTAATTCTCCTGCTTTTCATCCAAAGAATATTTAAGAATTGTGTGCCTTAAACATGCATACACACATAATGTCATCTGAAATGAAGGATATAAAGTACAGAATAAAATTTTAAAATGTGCTCAGTATGTTCAAATGAAGAAAGAATTTGCAAAAAGAAAAAAAAAACAGGAAGTAATGGGCTGTTGAACAAATCATCCCTGTAATTAGCATTTCAGGAGAAACCACATATTATCACAGTAACTTATCTTACTATATAAGTCTCTGACCTCCAGAATGTAACTGAGTAGAAAGCCCTGGACTGACTTCAGTTTCATTTTAAAAAGGAACTGTCAGGAAAAGAATTCATGAGAACTTCAGGTACTATAATTGCTGCTGTATTTCTGTTATCCACATTAAGCCACTTTCTATTCTCCATATAAGTTGCTCCCAGCATCCCTCACTATCAACTATACTACATGGGATTGCTGATAGATGCAATTCAGCAATATATGGGCCACCATCTCATCTCCAACTCCATCATCTCTGTCTATGGAGATTCTCAGTCATAGTTGTCCCAAAGGTGCTTTTCAAGAGGCAACTGGACTTTCCTGGTTTTCTTTGAAGAAGAAGATGATGATAGATGATGATAAAGGGGGAGGGATCTGATATCATCTATTTCCAGTCTACAACAAAGTCCTTTTAACAGTTCCAAGAAGGTTCCATTCCCACTTACACTACTCATGTGATGTTGAGGACACAGATAAATTTCCAAGTAGCCTTAATGACTCTCTAAAATAATGCAAATGACCAGCAGACTGCAAGGAATATATGTCCTTCCATTCCCTACCATCCAGTCAGAGCTAAAGAAGCTTCTCAGATGAGAAGCGAAAAGTCTTCAAAGAAAAACAATAAAGTCCATTTGCCTCTTGAAAAAGCACCTTTGGGACATCATCTCCGTCATCTTGTTTCCATCAAGAATTTTAATAATGCTCCCACTTTGAATGCTCACTTGCATGAGCTGTATCAGGAGTAACAAAAATTAGAACTCCCCTGTAAATTACTGATGTCCTTTCAGTGGGTCCTGCCCCAATCTTTGAGAAACTTCACCTTAAGACAAATAATAAAGTTTTTGTTGAAATAGTAAGAAACTATAAAGAGCGGCTCATGAAATAAGAGAGCAACTACTGATAGAGTAACTAAACATGAAAGATATATTTATTCTTTACGCCCCTAATATGTTTTAAAAGTTAGGAGTTTAAGTATTTGGCAAATTGTTTTAGTTTTATGTTTAAGTCAGGGGTGTCAAACTCAATTTCATTGAGGGCCGCATCAGCATTGCGGTTGCCCTTGGGGAGCCGGGGGGCTGTGGCCAGAGTGGGTGCAGCCTAATGGGTGGGCATGGATGGAGTGGGTGTGGCCTACTGGGTGGGCATGGCCAGAGTGGGTGCAGCCTAATGGGTGGGCATGGATGGAGTGGGTGTGGCCTACTGGGTGGGCATGGCCAGCTCTACATCATTCCCGTCAAGGGTGCCTATGGGGGTCTGGGCAGGAGTGGGACAGATCTGAGTGTCTCTGGCAGAAGGGGGTAGGACCAGGGCAAGTGCCAAGGCATGATCCACTGGAGGAGCCTCACTGTTCCTCTCAGGCCATGTGGGAGGGCTGGATAGTGATGTGGGCTGCCGGAGCCCTGGGCAGCAGAGCTCAAATGCCCAGCCTGGCCCTCGAGCACCCATGGCACCAAGCCCAGCTCCACTTCCCTAGCCTGCCTGGTTTCGGCAGGCAGCAGGGCGCTCTCCTCATAGCGCCGAGAGGTTGAGCCGGGTGGTGCAAAGCTCATCAGCTTTGCACCTTGCTGCCTGCTGAAACTGGGCAGGCTGGGCGTTAGGCAGCATTGCAATTCTCATCAGATTTGCACCGCCCGGCTGCTTGCCAAAACCAGGCAGGCTGGAGGCTGGTTGGCATTGCGGTTTTTTTTGGATTCGCGCTGCCCAGCTCAGCCTCTTGCCACTGTGAAGAGAGTGCCCTGCTGCCTGCCGAAGCAGGGCAGGTTGAGGGCTGGGCAGTGTCATGCTTCTTTTTGGATTCGTGCCACCTGGCTCAGCCTCTCGGCACTGTGAGGAGAGTGCCCCACTGCCTGCTGAAACCCCTCCCCCGGAGCCCATCAAGCCGGATATGTGAACAGACAATGGTGCATTTCTTCATTCCTCACAAAGGGTGACACCTCCCCAGCATGCACCCAGGGGGCAGAGCCAACGCGGCAGGGGCTGGTTCCTTGCTGTTTTCAGACGGCCTTGTGGAGCTAAGACTGAAGGTGTTTCAGCATAAATGGCCACCAAAAAATTGTACATTGGCTCCCATTCTCTCACTGTTTCCAAGATGGCTTCATGGGTCACATGAAACCACTTTGTGGGCCGCATCCGGTGTTTGACATGTCTGGTTTAAGTGATGAGTGTAAGATAAATTTGTATCCCATCTTTCTCCCAGAGTTCAAAGCAATATATGCAGTTCTCCATTTCATGACAAGACCTTTCATGTTTCATTTTTGCTTTCTTATCCCTCCAAAACTGCTTTAAACCAGCCTGCCATCATCTTCCCCTTTGCTGTCCTCAAAATGCTAACAACACACAGTGATCACCATACAACAAAGAGTGATCAACAGGTGAATGCAAAATAACAATAACACCAATAGCCTCTGCCCACTGAATTGCAACATATTTTGAAATTACAAAAATCTCCTTCCCCTCCACTCACTCAGAACAGAATAAATTACTTTTCTCTTACTCCCATGTTTTCAGTACAGCTTGTGCCTATTTACCATAAAATCCAAACATGCTGAAAGAAAGAGCTACAAAGCTATCAAAACACCCCTGTTCAAGAGCCCTTTTCAGCTGTGGTGAGAACTGAGAGCTCATCGACCTTTTTCGGAAGTGTTTCCATATTGTTATATGTTGCCTTATTGATTGAATTAGCAAATAGGAGATACATAGTAAACAATGCAAAGAACAATATTCAAGGAAGAAGAAATGGAAACTCCATAGGGCAGGAAAAAAGAGATTAATGGTTGCCTTGAATCTAGAAACCAAGAGCAGGTGAGGCCACATCAAGCAGAAAATAGTTCCATGGTTGGCTTTGCAAAACTTCAATGCTTCAAATAAAATGACAGTTTTGCTTCCATTGCAAATAGAGTGCAGCAGAATCTTGGCAGAGAAATGGACTCAAAGTGACTTAAAGTCAAGTGTCAGCACAGGTCTAGATGGGGCTGGTTCTAAAGTGATACAAAACCCTACTGAGGAGATACTATAAATCAAATCTTTATTTCTCTATTCATTATAGATCAATATTTTGGTCTGTGACTAGGATTCTCATTTGAGGAATTACTTATGTTAGAGAAATTATAACAAAAATCACAGCACACCAATAGTCCACTGGTAACATGGTAAATTCAATTTTACCATGTTAAGAAAATTAAATAGAGTAAGGTAGTTCTATCATATTATGAATAATGGGAAGAAGCAGTGTAACTATTACTGTTATCCAATCATTTTCTTTTAATTCCAACTGACCCCATCTTCACTACTTCTGGCATTCTGATCCTTAAAGTGACAACCCATACTGTTCAGCTAATTAGAGACTTACTGACCTCAACTGGATAAGCAATAAAGAAGGCAGCTACCCTCAGGCCACAGATTTTTCAAGCATAGCAGTGTGCCTGCTTATTAGTTTTTACTGCATTATCTGATAGACAATGAACAAGCAGGATAGTGACCAAACAAGATGTGCCATGAAGATATGAGGTAATTTATGCCATCTACTAAAAGCCTACTGCCCTCCCTGTAGGATATTGTCTCATTGCCAGCATTGATATAAGAATTATTTGCCAATTTAATTATAGAAAGGAAAGGAGAAGTGCGATCTTGTCCTTTGCTGAGGTAACAAAATATTTGGGTCAGATTTGGCTTTACTAGTAGAACTGAGTTCACAGTGACCAACATAATATTCAATGTATTCTCTGTTGGGGTATATAGAAGTCAAAAGACTCTCAGAAACAAAAAGTTGTGGATTTCTTTTCTCCTATTAATCAAGTTGATCATGGCAGTGATGGTGATTTCCTTAACCTTCTCTCCAACCATCTTTCAATTTATCAATGCTATAATTCAGTTAGGGTGGAACAAGTCCCCTTCTAAAACTGAACATATCACATTTTTCTTTGTCTTTTGAAATGTCCCACTAAAAGAGAGAATGCAACTCTTCTGGTATATATCCAGCACAAAACCCTACATAGCAAGGGACCTAAGCATATTTCCCTATATTTCTTGATTGCTGCTAAGGGACTACCTTAATCACTTTGAAAAGTTATCAGTATACACTAAATGTGGAAAGTATTCTTTTTAAATGCTGAATGGAACATTAAAAGGAACATGTTTTGCTTTACTTCCTGCTACAAATATTTAAACCAAGAATAGGTCTCTGATAAAAATGCAGGGTAGCATTTACATGAAACTCCAGCATTCGGAATTTAAGATTTGTCCGCATTAATTAATCATTTAATCAACTAATTTATTTCTTGATTTAATCCTGTATATATTTACCTTAGAATTAGTAGCAAATGGAGTTAACTCAGAGTTGACATGTATAAGATTGCACTGTAACAGTTCACAACAGAGGTAGAAAACACATACTCCTTCAATGTGTAAATTGCTTTCACAGGGTAAACAGGTTAAATAAACCTCCAACTTCAATAGATCAATGAAATAAAAATACTAGTTACATAAATGCCAGACTTAGTCTTGGAGGGGAAAAAAAGGCTAACATAGCAAATAATGGTCTGCATAACTCAGCTGCTGGAGAGGGCAACTGGTAAATGAGACCTATGTGAAATACACATTTGCATTCAAGTCAATGCTCCAAGTGAATAATCAAGTACTGTATGCAGCTAAATGAGTCTGTTGTCTTGCAGTAATGAATATCTACATCCATCCTAAGAGTTAATGAGGAATAAATGACTTATTATCAGTGAATGGCAGTTATCTAAATAGCTGTATAACAAAAACAGAATATTAAAGTGTGGAGCTAAAATAGATCTTAAATGATAATGAACTTACTGAAATTATTAATTATTTTAAAAGCCTCTTGTAAGGTTTATGGCTTTGGGATGAATTCAGCACTCAGCTCGCTCAAACTCTTTGCCCATTTGCAACATGAGCTAGCAAATTGTTTTATCAAAATTAATTCCACTAGCTGTAAAGAAAGTACACAAGTTTAAGACAAAACAACAGCTGACATGTATTCAGACCAGAGACTTGACTGAGTCCAAAAACTGATTTCCAATCTTGCAGAGATGATAAGACTCTACATTGGAATATCTTTGTTGTTGTTGTTGTTGTTGCTGTTATTATTATTATTATTATTATTATTATTGTTGTTGTTGTTGTTGTTGAAATAGATTGAGCCACAAAATATACGGTGCTAAAGAGATTTGATTTGTACTGGAAGTTTCAGTTAAAATATTTGATTTGAAATATTTAAAAAGATATTATCTATGAAATTCACTGCTAAGCCAAATAGGATCAGACTTGGTGGGTCCATGATCTGTTTTTCTTCTCTGCATAAAAAAAAATTGGTGTAGTACTTCTTAATGACATTTAGAAGTAATAGTAAAAAGGATGAACAAAATGACAATTTGAACAGTGGCTGCAGCAAAACTTCACAAACTGACTATAAGCAGTGTCATGACTGAGTTGCTAGACTTATTCCTTGAAAACTTTGCCAGAGGTTTGAATGTAGCATACGTACAGTGACTATCAAGTTGAGAAAGTTTTGGAAAATGAGCAGATTAAGATCTTACATGAGTTTAAGATCCAAGCAAACAGGCATTTTGTTCATGACATGCCTGGTATAACTATTACTGAAAAGAAGAAAGTCTGGTTATTGTAATAACAACCGCAAATCATGGGTAGCAAATTGCATAGATTCTTAGTGGTGCCCCTTGTAAAAGATGGAAGAAATTCTCAGAGCTTTTCTGTGTGTGGAAAAGAGGATGGGACTGGAATCCGCCCAGGTGTTTTTCACTCTAGGTCAGGGGTGTCAAATGGCCAGCCTGCGGGCCGGATACGTCATTTGTTTGTTTGTTTGTTTGTTTGTTTGTTTATTTGTTTATTTATTTATTTATTTATTTATTTATTTATTTATTTATTTATTTATTTATTTATTTATTTATTTATTTATTATTTAAATTTATATACCGCCCTATCTCCCTTACGGGACTCAGGGCGGTGAGCAGGCAATAATAAAAATCACAATAAATATTGAATAAAAAGCCTGCTCTAAAATACCCCATATAAAACCCCTAGCAAAGCCCAATCAAAACTACGCCAGGCCGGCCCATGGAATAGATGGGTTTTCAAGGCTCATGTGGAAGCCACGCCCACCCTATTGCCGGCAGTGGCAAAAATGTCCTGATACATCACGAGTTTGACATGTCTGCTCTAGGTTGACCTCTCCCTCCTCCCGGGTATAAACATTCATGGTCAAATAGGTCTGGCTCCTCATGTATGTTCATGGCCAGGAATACCCAATAAGAAGTGACCTTGGTAGCGTAGTTAAGTTTTGATTAGCATATTGATTTGCCAGTTGAGAATAAGAGAAGTGTGCATGAAAATGCAGAATGACTAAATTTGTCCCTCTGTCCTTACTTGTACCCTCTGGAGTGTATTATGGGAAGTGATTGCACAACTACATTGGGATCCATTTTGCAGCGTCCTTGAAAACCTCATAGATTTCTAGTAGTTTCATGATGCTAGCAATTTCAGTGATTCTTTTTCTCTCAAATTACTGTTCTGCTTTAGTGTTTCTTTTTACCATTTCTTCATTTACACAATTCTGGCACAGCCATTTCTTTGGCCCCTTTAGGCACTTACTTTGAGATCATTATTCAAAACACTTCAGTTGATATATTCTGCAGCACAATCAATCCCTTAGGTGATTGACAGTTAGTGTAACATTTATCAGCTGAAGCTTCCTGTCCTAAAACTAAGTAAAGAGTCAAGAACACCTCATTGTTAACCAAATATTAGCCCATTCCCAAACAATTCTTGAAAGATATACGTATAGAGCATGTGTGGGGTTGTTTTGGGCGGGGTGTAAATCCACCAGACTTTAAAAGAAAAGATATCGTGCTTCAACATTCAGGAACAGGACTTAAATCAGCCTAATTTTCATTAGCATAACAGTGATGTCTTCCCTCCATATATATTTTTTTAATCCAGACATCAATTTAAATACCAATGTTTTGTTTGCTTGATTCTTTGTTTTAAGAGAAAGTTATGAACCAAACTAGAAATATTTATTCCAATGTCCTTTATAAAACTGATTTACTTCCTAGAAAGGGTATTTAGGATTTGAGGTTTAGAATATGCATCATAAAGGAGAAAATTGATTGATTAGAGTTAGAACCGAGTTCCAAGTTTCAGTTCAAGTATTGCTGGGAAATATTCTCATCTGAAACCATACAAAACTGTTGCCAGTCAATGAAAATTTAGGTAAGCCAATTATCAAAATCAACGTAGTTTTTCATTTTATGTTTTATAATATCTTAAAGCAGTGAATCTGAGGCAAAAACGGGCAGTGCATTTTTTTCTCATCAGCAACAAATTCGGAAAGTGACAGCCCAAATATGAAAAAAAAACCTGGCATAATATTAGAAGGAGAATTGGAGATCTTTTGAAATTACATTTCCTTCTCTGAAAATTGAATGTCACATACATTAGATAAAATGTTAGGTGACCAATGTTTTCATTCATGGCAGTGCCATTGTTTTATCATTCTCTTTGAACCTATTAGTCCTCTGTGGTTTTACTGTATGTGGTAAGGAACAAGGAAAAAGAGATGTGTAGTCCAATGTCCACCAACAAATAAATAGAGTAAATTGAGGACATCCTGACAAGCATTCGAAGCATCTAGGAGAGGGGTGTCAAACTGCCAGCCCGCGGGCCGAATGGATCATGCCAAAACTGTGCCCACCCCATTCCTGGCAATGGAAAAAAAGTTGTGATATGTCGTGACACGTCACATGATGTTGTGAGTTTGACACCCTTGATTTAGGATGTTTCCTAGTTCGAGAGACATCAGAAATGTTGTTTATGCTTTTAGTAGCATCAGTAGATAATTTCAGTTTGATAGATTTGTATCTTACTTTTTTAGGAAATTCCCTCATAAGTTTCAAGAGGACCTTGGTGCAGCCTACCAGATGTTGGTGGAATGCAGCTCTCACCATCTGCCATCATTGTCTTCATTTGTGAAAATTGGAGATCAACACATGCCCTATGCTTGACTCAGGGAAAGAAAAATCAAATATTGGTTGACAGTTGTCAAATTCCACTAGCAGCTTGTGGGATCTCCTAAAGTCATCCAACCATTATGCCAGAATAATGTAATGAGAACAAGATTTATATCATCTCAATGATGGATGTGTGATGTTATGAAGACCCCACTATGAACTGTAATGATAGTAGCAAATTTCTTTAGTGTATTCTTATATCTAAGCACATTGTAGACAAAGCAATAAAATCTAATACAATGTAAGCCAATATCAGGAATAAAGCAATACATAACCTATATAAAACATTTCTTGTTTCTCTAATGCCTCTTGATAATTGATAACAGTCTTAGTTCCAGTACTGTATTAGTACAGTGGGATAAGTAAGCAGTTTTAGAACTTATTATTGGTAAATATAAAATTAGAGTTAAAATAATTAAAGTGAGCATTTGTAAAAAAAATAAAACTAGTTGCAACTGTTTCATGTTTTTTATACAGGAAAAAAGAAACTGCAGCAAGTTGTATTAATCACAGTGGGATATTATCACTGCCTCTATTATTTCCAGCCCTCAAACTAATAATTTGGACCTCATAGCTATGAGATCCTAAACCCCAACTTTCAATCCTAAATGTATCATTGCATTTGACCTAGATACTAATTCTAAAGACCTCATGTATTACAGTCTAATACGATTCATCTGATGTCATTTTGATTTGTTCCCAGTCAACAAGCTTTAATTGTAGCTTTGCTTAATGCTTTGCAAGAGCAATCAACATGTTTTATTTATAATTTATTGCAATGGGTAGGGACAATGACTGGCTAGCTGACCAAGGACATGGATCCCAAGACATGGTTTTTATGGTGAATCAAATTTAAATTTCTTTTTAGGAACTGGCTGTCAGTTCCTATCAATCAAGGAGTCCTTTTAAGAGCAATGTGTGTGGGAGAATTCTTGTACACCCTTTATAAGAAGGGTGAAGGAATCACAAAACATCGTATGAAGAAAGCTATATTTTTAAACTAAATAAATCTTCTCTATTTTTATACCACAGTATATTTTTATTCACATATACAATATATTTCAGCAAAGGCATAAAAAAGGAATAGAGGAATATCAAGACAAAGTTTTCCAGTTTCTTATTTATAGCCATCTCCTTAAATCTGTTGGGAAAGGAATTTAATAGGAAGGTCACAAAGAAGAAAGGAAAGGATAAACAGAGGGAGAGGGGACAGCAATTCATATTCATACATTCTTGGCTACTCTTAAATTTGAAATAAGATACTTGTAATCCTTCCACATAAACATAATGTAATAATCTGATCAGATGCCATACAGTATTAGTTTTTTTCCCCTCCTATTTTTCTTTTCACTTCCTATGGTCAGATTATTACAAGAAAATATTTCAAAATATTTCATATTAATATCTCATTTATGCTGGATCAATCTCTTTTAAAAAGGGGTTGCATTGGCACAGAAATGGTCTAACTTCAACAATACAAATAACTGCATGCATGGTTTAAAATGCTTATATAACCAGAGTTATTAGACAACTGGCAAAAGGAAAACATGTCCTCCTTTTTGTCCATAAATCTTCAAAATCAAATATTGTCTGAGTTTTTAGTTCCTTTTAAAAAAATAGACTGTTTTGCAACAGTACTCATTGAAAATTCTTTGCATCACGACCTTGTAAATAGTTTGCTTCTATCTTTCCCTTGTCCATCAACAGCCTCAAAAGACTAGATTTACATTATTTATGTCGTGTTTCCATCAATTGGTTTCAATCCATCTCCTTGAAATCTATTATTATTATTATTATTATTATTATTATTATTATTATTATTATTATTATTATTATTATTATTATTATTATTATTATTATTATTATTATTTATTGAATTTATATACCGCCCTATCTCCCTTACGGGACTCAGGGCGGTGAACAGGCGATAATAAAAACCACGATAAATATACACAAATGATCACTGGACTGTAGATCAATGGCTTGTTATATGGTTCAATGGTGAAATTTGAAAAGCCCATTGTCATTGGTTCTGTATTATCCCTAGCATATGTTCTTGAAAATAAATATTTGCTGAGAAAATACTGCAAAGTATTTTGAAAAGCTGAGCTGCTGATTCTAGAAAAAAAGTAATTCTGGAATCTCAAAGGTTCAGGCAACTGAACTTTCCTGTTTTTCTTTAAAGATGTTTCACTTCTCATCCAAGAAGCTTCTTCAGCTCTGACTGGATGGTGGGAAATGGAAGGATTTATATTCCTTGCAAACAGCTAGTCATTTGCATTCATTTAGAGCAGGAGTGTCAAACTCACTGCATCATGTGACATGTTGTGATATAGCATGACTTTTTTCCCTTTGCCAGAGCTGGGGTGGGCGTGGCTTCCATGTGACCAATAAGGCCTGTGGGCTGGCAGTTTGACACCTCTGTTTTAGAGAGTGATTGAGGCCACTTGGAGGTTTATCTGTGTACTCAAGGTCACCTGATAGTGCAAATGGGTATGAAACCTTCTTGGAACTGCTGAAATTCTGGAATATAATCTGGACAAGCTATTTGTTTATCTTCTAATTAGGATGGGCAAAGTTCATAGCTCTACAGGTAACTGCACAAAAGTCCCATACTGATGAAAAATGGGATCTTTTTCTCCTATAACATCCCAGCGTGGATCCTGAACTGACACAGCTGGCCATTTTAAACAATGTATAATTTAAACCAGGAAAAGAAAGCCACTAAAGATGCAGATGCTAAGTATTGCATCTTTTCCCTCCCCCTTGCAAATTATAGGCATGCGCCTTCCTGAACCAAATCAACAAATGACTCAGATTTGCCACCTACAAATGGGGTGGAGAATTATAAAATTGCCTTTGGTTCCACCCCCTCATCTACTCTTTTGAGAGGGGTTGTTTCATACATCCTAGTTAGAATTGCCTTTTAAATTCTTATCTTTTATTATTTTATCTTCCACCACATAGCTTTCAGAGGCACAGCAGAGTGAAGCTGCCTTATAAAAATAAATTGATAGGACTTTTGCATAACAGAATGGAAAGAAAAATAAGTTACCTCTCAGCTTTCTTGGATTTTTGATTAAAAAGTTATCATAGCAGCTTTTCAACCTTGTGATGCTTATCTGCATTGTCTAGAAAGAAGGAATGGAAAATGATGTCAGATTAAAGATAAATAGTTCACATTTCACTGAGAGGGTTTTCCCTCCTTTGAAGATGCTTCTATAGGCAATGCACGAAGCATTCAATAAGCCTTCTGTTTGCTTTAAGGCAAGACAACCATTTTCTAAAAGCAGTTAGCAACTAATCAGAGCATGAACTGTAAAATACATATAATATTATTATAACAATATAGGTATAATGCCAACATTCTTTGTTTAAAATATCACAGAGATAACAAAATGACAGGAGGGTTTTTTTATTATTTTTACTTGCAAGTAAATATAATTACTATTGGACAACACCACGATCCTCAAAAACATCATCCTGGGTACAATTTTTCAAGAAATGGCTTCAATACATTAAAAATAATAATAAAGCCACACTTTTGGTGTAGGGGGAGGCAGGAAACTTAATGTGGGTAGATTCATAGAATAAAAGAATGAGAGGTCATCATGTACAACACCCTACACACTGCCAATGCAAGGTAAGTAGAAGGTGCAAATTTAAATACATGCAGCTGCTAAAAAAGCCAACACAGTGCTAGGCTGCATTAACAGAGGGATAGAATCAAGATCACGTGAACTGTTAATACCACTTTATAACAACTTAGTAAGGCCACACTTGGAATACTGCATCCAGTTTTGGTCACCACCATGTAAAAAAGATGTTGAGACTCTAGAAAGAGTACAGAGAAGAGCAACAAAGATGATCAGGGGACTGGAGGCTAAAACATATAAGGAACAGTTGCTGGAATTGAGTATGCCTAGTTTAATGAAGAGAAGGATTATGAGTGACATGATAGTGTTCCAATATCTCAGGAGTTATCACAAAGAAGAGGGAGCCAAGCTACTCTCCAAAGCACCTGAGGGCAGGACAGGAAGCAATGAATGCAAACTAATCAAAGAGAGAAGCAACCTAGAACTAAGAAGAAATTTATTGACAGTTAGAACAATTAATCAGTGAAACAACTTGCCTCCAGAAGTTGTGAATGCTCCAACACTGGAAGTTTTTAAGAAGAGATTGGACAACCATTTGTTTGAAATGGTATAGGGTTTCAAGCTTGAGCAGGGGGTTGGACTAGATGACCTCCAAGGTCCCTTCCAACTCTGTTATTCTATTCTAATATAAATATATAAAAATGCCTACCAGCAACACATTAAATTACATATGGCATATGGAGAGTATCAGTGTCCCATATAGTAGAAGGAACGTAGGATAAAACTGCACAGCATGTTTGTTGACTGCATTATATAGCATTTGCTTCTGTACAGTTATTATGAGGTATGATACAGTATAGTGTTGAATAAAGAGTCAGATTAGAAATTTGAATTAAATACTTTGTATCAAAAATGGGTAAGGAAAACTCACTTGATTCCCACTTGCCACAAACTACTCTTTTCTCAAGAATTACTTGAGAATTACTTGCAAAGAGTTGGATTGCCATTATTTATCTTTTCAAATGATAGTTTTACAAGGAAATCTAGGTCTTTCAGAATATAATTGGAAAAATACTGGGCTTGATGTTAACAGTGGAATACATGCAATTATTCTGAACTATTGGCACCCATGAAAGAAGCAGTTGTAATCAATACTTCTCTCTCTCTCTCTCTCTCTCTCTCTCTCTCTCTCTCTCTCTCTCTCTCTCTCTCTCTCTCTCTCTCTCCCTCCTTCTCTCCTCTATGTGTGTGTTGAATGTCTGTGTGTTTATGTAAATTAGCCTTAACTCCTGGTGACTGTCTGGACAAATCACTGCAGTTTTTTTGAAAAGATTTCAGGAATAGTTTGCCATTGTCTCATTCCTAGGGCTGAGAAAGAGTGGCCTCAAGGTCTCACGGCAGAATTAGAACTCAGGGCTTCTAGCCTGATGCAGAGGGAGGGAGGGAGGAAGGTATGTCATGGTAATGTCAGTCTCATAGATATATTGGCACTAGTAGAATTTTCTTAAGCAGTTTGACAACTATTTCTCGCTCCTCATATATGACATCTGGTTTCAGAGTAATGGAAAGGGATTAAGTTTTGCCATTCTTGTTAGAGGCATAGAAGCCTCTATGTAAGTCAGATTCTCCAATCTGGTGCTTTCCAGATGTGTTAGTATATAATCCCCCACATTCTCACTCAAGCCTAATGAAAATTGTAAATTAACACATCTGGACAATTCCATCTTGGCAAAAGCTTGAGAGCCCTAAAAATTGACCCGATGCATTTTATGTTCACATCATAACAAATACATTGGTGGTTAATCTAGTTGTTGTTGTTGTTGTCAAAGCAGGCAAAATTACACTCCTCAAATAATTTTTCTAAATGAAAAAAAATATGTTGTGAGACAAATTTTTATAGAGCATCATCATTGCAAAGGAAGGAATATTAATCTTTGCAAAAGTCCAAAATTTTCATTAAAAAAACAACTTAGATTGATCTAGTAGAGACTGAGCATGCTAGGTGAGATGGGCTAGCCCAGGGGTAGGCAACCTTGGCTCTTTTATGACTCGTGGACTTCAACTCCCAGAATTCCTGAGCCAGCCATGCTGGCTCAGGAATTCTGCGAGTTGAAGTCCATGAGTCATAAAAGAGCCAAGATTGCCTACCCCTGGGCTAGGCTGTTAATGATTGGAAGGCACAGCTGAACTCTGGGAGAGATTAAAATGAAATGGAGAATTCAGTGATAGAATACTTTTAAAAAAAACCATGTACAGAACTGTCCATTACTAGGGAAATGTGTGAAAATATGGATTTTCTAGCAGTTTTATTTTTGTTGCAATCAACTCCTACAGAATTACTGTGGGCCAGTGTTAAACTGAATCCAATAGGAAGGAAAATTGTATTAAAATCTGTGTTTGGGTCAAAATTCCCAAACTTTTTCTTTTTATAAAAGGCATTCAAGGCCAGGGGATTTAAATCAGTGCTTTGGCATGGAAAAGGTTGTTTTATTTTATTTTTTTATCCTAATGCCACAACTCTAATTTTCAAACTCCTTTTGCAGCAGCTATTAGCTACCGAAATAAAAGCTGATAGCTTCAGGGGCTTAAATTCATGTATTTCTTTCTCCAGAGCTAATAGCATTTTCAGAATGGAGAAAAGGGGGGAAAGGAGAGATTCTCCTCTTTACACCTAGCCATATGCAAGTTTCAAGGTTCTCCGGCTGCATTTTATTTATTTTTGTTTCTATTTAATTGAGCACTTTGAAAAAAAAAAGAATAAAACTATAACATTGACAAATCAGATTTTACAATGTCATGGTGTTTATCGTTTTGTGAAATATAATTAGGTTTGAAGATATAGATATGATATAGATGTAAATGTTTTTTTATATATAAAATATAATATTTTTGTATGTTGTGTATCTCTCTCTGTGTGTGTGTGTATGCAATAATACATCAAAGGACTAAGAATTACTACTAAACATAAGCTAAAAATGACTATCAAAAATTATGGTCACCCAAAGGAATTGTACCCTGTGTTAAAAATCTTTTCCCTAGACATATTGCTATTTTTTTTTCTGATATAGGTATCACACAAAATGAAATATAGAGTGTATGTCTAGTTAAACCCAAATTTTGGATGTGGTGCCCAATCATGTATTAGAATATAATTCTACAAATGATTTCTAGTTTGAACTGGAATATGCTTTTAAGATCAGAAGTTATTCTAGATATGAAAGGACATTCCACAGCTTACTTACCTTTTCTTCCATTGAAGGGTTCAGATAATTTTTCCTCTAAGAGGCATATAGTATCCTTGTAACAGTTTTTGCATATCATACTAATTCAGTGTGCTTTGGGGGGGTGAGATATATGGAGGCATTTTATAAAATGCAAAGACATGGACATTTTTAGTGAAAGAAGTTCCAATCCAGCAAAAGTTTGTAGTTGTGTGAATGAATGTATGTCCATTTGTAAATATGCACACAGTCAATGTGCTGGAAAAAGTATTCAGCACAATCTCAATATCCACAAACTCAACAGTTGTCTTCTTCTTCTGTATCCAAACAGATCATTCTACACTCAATTAATGAAAAAGTGTGAAATGAAAAAAAAAAGATTTCCAGATATAATATCCTTAACACATTAGGAACATTAATCAGTTAACATCAAATGATAACTTTAGATGACTCCTTTCCATCTGCCCTAGACTTTTACATTCACATTTCTTTTCATGCTTCATTTGCCCATCATCAGGGAGAGTATGTACAACCATTTTAATAAGGAAGGGGATGAACTGTTAAAGCAAATTGATTTTGGACTTGGAAGTTCAAATTTCTGACTTGAAGTGACTTGTAGAGTTTCACATTAGGTTACACTTGAATTACTTGCCATGAGGTCATGTTCATTCTATGTAATAAGATCTGTTCACAATACCATTCATTAATGATACTTTGCCATACAGTGTATTCATTTGTTAGTCTGCTATCTCTGCTATAATATAGAATTGTCATATTATGGTAGTAGACAGCAAATGAAGCTCAAAAATAATTTCAGAAACATTAAAGTCTTCTTTAAAATATTTATTGGATTATTTAGGTATCTATTCTGAGCTTTTTTCCTGATTATATTTGTGTATGGCTTTATCAGCAAAATGTGGAAGGCTTCAGTATCAGTCACCTAACTAACCATGAACATTGTTAACATTGAAGTCAACTAATAATGGTTTAATGAACATCATAGATTAATTCATTGGCAGATGCCACTAATACGATATACTCATCATCAGGACCTTAATGTGTGCCAGATACATCCAAGGACCTGTTAATCCACCTGTACTGAGTCAAAATAAGAAGCAGGAAGCATCAGATTCCCAAGGCATAGCTTCAGTTACATTAAAGGCAGCTTTTCTCCTTGGAAGAACTTTAATATGTTTTGAGAAGATTCATAGGAGACTCATGATTGATTTAAGGATTGGCTGAATTAAAGATGGTTCAAAAGCTCTGCATCAAACAGAGCAGAAACACTGCCTGGTAACCATAGGGGATTTCTTAGTTTTTGACAAGTGCTGTCCAATTGAGGGAATTCTATACTACTAATGCGAAAGACGGAGGAGGAGGAGGAGGAGGAGGAGGAGGAGGAGGATTCAAAGTGCAGAAACTATACATGAAACTGAGCAGAGAACACAAAGAAGAGATGGTTAAACAATTCCTAAACAAATCCCTTTCATCATGGTAGGATTACCTGTGGTCCAAAGCATCTTTTTTGAAGGATGGAAATCATACTTACCAAATTCAATGGTAAACCTTCAACACAGAAAAATGCTATTTCCTCAGCAAATTTTGGTGGGAAACAAAATTAATTGATATATTATCCTTTTGATAGACATAACACACCTAAATACATACCTAGATTTTTTTTTTTTAAAAAAAGGGGGGGAATATGGCTTAGCATTTAATTCCCATACTCTTAGATGACTAGGCAATATTAATACTTAATAATATTGTCGTCTCACCTAGTATCAAAGTTAAAAAAAACAATTTTCAAAATAAAAATATCACCATTCCTTGCACTAGATCAGGAGTGGAAAACTGGTGGCCCACAGCTGGATGCATCACATGCAGGCCACACCCAACCTGGATCTGTAAAGGCAAAAAATGTTGTGATGCGTCAGGATACATCATGTGACGTGATCAAGTTTGACACTCATTCACTAGATCATGTGCTTTCTGTGGGGTCCTTGGTGCTCTCTGAGCTTGTTGTACTGATGATGATACCTAGTTTGGTAATGAAATGTCTGCAAGAAAAGCATCAAGCTCAGAGAATGCCAAGGACCCCACGGTTCAATCCTGAGCTACAAATATTCTCTTCTATCAGTAATGTGTATTCTACATTTTGTGCTTTATTTGGTTTAAAGTGACCTAACACTGAACACATAGTACAATTTTTTAGGAGATCCAGTGTTTATATTTGAGTTGACTTCAGAGAGATTAAAAATAGATGCTATGAGTACCATTTATTTTTTTTTACATTTACACATATTCCTACTCCATGGTTTTCCAGTGTCTCTCACTGTAGGATCTGCCCGGCAGCAATTGTAAAACGAATCTGTAAATATTCCAAGCAGGTTTAAATTCTTTCTGCCATGTTGATCCAACAGGAAGGGATGGCATGCTCTGAAAACTGAGCATTAACTGCCTTGAATTTACTAACATTATTCTCAATCATAGCAAATACAGTGGCTTGAAAGATTTTCAATTAAAATCAGTTCCATTTGATATGTATATAAATTACTATTATTACACAGTGAAAGAAACACTGGAAAGGCCTGCTAGGTTCTTTTATTCATGCTGCCCTTACTGTCAGTTCTCCTCTAACTACAATTTCATAAAATTGCCTTTAGTTATTTAAAATTCTACCTGGAAGTTGGTTTTAAAAAATAAGGAAGAGTAGAACAAATGTGTAAATCTTTCATTTGCAAAAGAGCCCAATGAAGCTACTGGATCATATCATCCGCAGAATCAAGGGGTATACTTTATAATTTAAACAAGCAGTAAAACTGATAAACTGAGGTTAATCATTTGCATGGCCCCTGTCTTTGCTAAAAATATACTAAACATACTGATGTGAATAAATTTATCTATTAGTATTTATTAATGCATTAACATTAATAAATATGTTTAAAGCAATTTAATAGACAGTGACTTCAGGAACTTCAGTTATTTGTATGTTCTTGAAGACTACATATTTGCTTTTTTGATAATCTGTTTTTTTTTTCCCCGATGCTGTAATGAGTTATGATAATCATCCTGAAGAACAGGAACAATAGATGCAACCCAAGCAATGGTCAGATAAAATAAATCTGAATCCAATGCAGGAAAGTAATTTGAAAAAGTATCTCAGGTTTGACCCTCCTTAATTCTCTTGAATGTAAAAGTGGAGTTGAGAGAAGCACAGTTAGACTTGCAAGATAGTGTTACTTGTGTTTAGACCAATATTTAGATTAGTTACATGGTGTTTAGAATAAAAATTGGCTTTACCATAAAGAATAAAGAGGAAAGGGGGAAAGGGAGGAAGGCAAAACAAAAAATAAGCAGAAAATAGCAAATTAAGCAAATTATAACATATGTAGAAATCAGCTCAATTTGTAACTATAGGTTGAACTATATGTTGAGTAACATTTACTGGCTCCTGAGAACACAGATAGAGAATTATTCCAAGGCAAATACTGAAGACATAACATCTAAGATGTTACAGGCAGAATTGCAGTGTCATTTCCTCTATAAAAAATGAAGGGGTGGGGTGGTTTCTAGTTATTTAGTTATTCATAAAATGACAGATTCCAAATTTGTAGCATATAGTTCAGAATCAAATTGAGTGATGCCTTAACCATTACATCAAACTGGCTCTCAATATAGTTGTTATAGCTTATATTTTTTAGTTTCAGCTGATCACAAAGTCTGCACTGATTTTGTAAACAACAGTCAAAATGATACTTTTATGATAAATGCTGAAATATAAAGATATCTTTATTTATTTATTTTTTTAAATCAATAAATAAAATAAGTACTTGCCATGATGTCAGAAGGTTCAGACATACTAACTTTCTAATTATGTGTAGAATACTTTTGGGACTAGATCACTAGAATTTCCATCAAGATATATAAAATAAAATCCATGCTCACTAATATAGCTTAAAGTCAAGAAGGTTAACCATCATTATATAATAATTATATAATCCCAATCTAAATCTAGGAGCCCACCCTTCCAATACACATATTTATCCATCTGTTTAAAATACATTAAATATATTAACATGGTAAATCCTCTGCATATTATTATTATTTATTAAATGTCTATGCCACCCATCTCACTGACCCAGCAATACTGGGTGGCATATATGTTAATTCTGAAGTAATATTGGTGCACCCTAAATTTTCCATAAACCCACTGGAATTTTTAACTAATGTATATCTATAGTAATGTTATATATAGGTTTTTTGTGTGTATGTGTACATACATACATATATGCATACATACATCAGACTATTGTACTATAAAAAAGTTTGTATCAAACATGTATAACTATTAATAACAGTATCAGCAACATATAATAACTCTCAATTATATTCCCATGCTCCCAATATCCTTGGTTTATACGATTCAATAAATATTCTTTAAAGGTGTGATGGGAGTTAACTCCCAATTTAGGAGATATCAGAGTTCTGATATATGTAGTCTTGCATAATGAAAACTTCCTTGATTCTTCTTTTCCATGAGGCAAAAACAAAATCCAACCACAAACATATGCTGTAAAAATATCCTAAACAACCTTTCTATTTCTGGAATGGCTATTAAAAAATAAAGTCTCAAAAACTTGTAAAATGTGCAAATTGTTTAATAAAAATACATTTAAATTGCATGTGTAAAAAATAGAACATTTTTCTTTCAATAGCATGGATAGATATTACAATATGTTCCTATATTACAGATACTTATCCAATCAATTAAGAACTGAAATATTAAGAAATAATCAAGCTGGGAATAAGTCTGATATGAAGTTAAAAATAACAACACTTTATTCCTGCTGTGAAGGATTTAAAAGTTGCCATAAACTCTTACACATAATGTCCTAGCACTCTCTGTGCATTAGAATTAAGTTTATCTGTAAAAGTGTTATGATTTGACAAAGGTTCCAAAGTTTCATTAAATTCTATTTCTATGAATATCTTAAACTACCATTCTTTTCAGTATATTTCAGATTTCTTTTTATTACTATGCACTTGTTTGAAACCTGATTGCCAGAATAGAGAACTACAGATATAAAGATTGCCATTTCATTTGTCAGTGATTTTCAAAATATGTTAATGTTAAGACTTGATTTGTCCACATTATTTCCATTAGTATCTGAGGTGACTCCTCTGGATGCTTCTCCAAATACCTCTCCAGATGCCAATTCAGAGGAGGATGAACCAGTTCAAGGCAGGTGAGGAAAGGAATTGGTCAATGGCTCCAAGCAGCTGTCGGAGAGTGATTTGACTGAAGCACAGCTGCAGCAGGACAGCCCTGAAGTTTCAGGAGAGGAACCGCCTTCTGCACCTGATCCAAGAACATGGAGGGCAGAGAAAAGGCAGGAACAGTGAAGGTCATCCCGATTACTCATGAGGAGGCATCCTTGTCCTTCTGGCTGCACCAGAAGCTGACTATTTAGCACAATAGACAGATGGAGATGATGCTGGAAACAATGTGTTTGTTTTCTTGCTGTGTGTTCTTGCCTTGAACTTCGGATTGTGTCTTTTCAGCTGTGGCCTTTGTCTTGCCTTCTCTTTGTTTGTGGACTTGCCTTCTCTTACAGATTTGCCTTGGCTTGCCTTGCTTTTGCCTGTGGACTTGCCTTTGTTTTAGAACTTGCCTTTGTCTTGGGAAATTGCTTTTGCCTTATGGACTGGAATTCTTCTTTGCCTTGAGGACTAATGTGGGCTTTATTTGAATAGCTTGGGGAACTCATTGGGGTTGAGCTGGTGCCAGCACAGGGAATTGCTGGGGAATAATAATTCAGGCTTTGAAGCCTTAATAAAGACTCCTTACTCCTGTGTGCGTGTGTGTGTGTGTGTATGCGCGTATGAGCAGGACAGTACAGTATCACCTTGCTAACATTAGTTTCATTTTTAAGCTGAATACTTATGAAAGTCTCCCTTGTATTGTTGTTCTGCATGTTTGTATATGTGTATCCTATTAAAATAAAAAAAATATTCAGCAAATTTAAGAGGAGAAGGAGGAAGAGAAGGAGGAAGAGGGAGGAAGAGGAAGAGGAGGAGATCATAAATATACCTCAAATTTTAGAGGGGAAAAGGTGATTCAGCCTGACAACTTTGATTAAATATTAATATTTGTTTCATTCATTTCCCTCCTCCATTGTTTTCAGGAGGGAATGGAAAGCCTTACATTTGGAAATGTTTTTGGGCACCTATACTTATGCTGGTATCTCTTTAATGTATCCCTTAAGTTCATTGTCATCATAGATGCTTGCTCTTCTGAAACAATATTGTATGATTTGAAAAGCTTTTTAAATGTTTCTACAAAAATTCCATCTGAGTCATTTTTTTGCCCCTTAAGGTTTCTAAAGCAAGAACAAGTGGTGGGGGGGTGAGCCTGATATAGCTTAATAATGCAAATAATTGAACTATCTAACATACAGTTTATTGTACATACTTTCCCCAGTTTGTCTTAGATTGGACATAATTGTTCACGTTACATTCAAATACTTCTTTGCAATCTCAGTTACTCCCTCATGAGGCTGATTGCTCTAAAGAGTTGTTTCCTATTAATTAATAAGAGTATCTTTTACTCATTGTTTCATGATATCCCCAGTGAAACTCTTTGACAGGCAAAGTGAATGAAGAATAATAAAAGTTAAAATACTTATTTGTAATGCTATCTAGCTAATGTTTGCACTTCAGAAGTCCCAATGGAGAAGAAGAGGAATCACATGTCTCTCTTCAATCCTTCTTTTCATTCCCACAATTATTAAACTGACAAGTTATTTAATTTTGTTCAGTTGACTAGCTGATATATCACATTAAAAAAATCTATGTGTTGTGATCCATCTTATTTGCTTTAATTTTAGTTTATTGGTATAAGACTGAGTAACAGATCAGAAGCTACATTTTGTTTCATGTAATAGTTCTTTCACATTTATTATTCTGTGAATATATTAAAAGTAAAATCCAGATAACTAATTAATATCACTTTCTTGTAAGATTAATGACTTTTTCCTTTCTACTTGTGAGACAGCTTCAGAGGGCTTTGGGACATAGGGGCGGTTGAGATTCTTCATAATAAGATAACAAGATGCTTCTTTTATTTATGTGTTTGGATGGATTGATAACTATTTTAAAGAGGAATTATTTCCTCAATCTTTCTTTGATACTGATGTAGCCAAAATATCTTGGCATAAAACCTATTGAATGAGTGGTTCTGAAGGCATGCATCTTCCAGATAAATTTTGCTAGTGGCCGATGTGCTTTGACACATGTATAAATATGAAAAATATGATAAAACACAAGCCTTCATACTGAATAATATCAGAGATATAACTCATTTGAGCAAATTAATTTTTGTGAAGATCACTAAGCAATCCGATAGTTTAAGTCTTCTTAACAAAAGTTTACCAAAACTGGGCCTTTTTCATGCAAAATTTGTGCTCTGCCCCCTGGCCCATGGTACACCCTTCTCACTGGTAAAACTCCAAAATATACAGTATTGTGTTAGCAAAAAAGTAATATCTAGCATACCCAATTTGGGAGGGAATCACCTTTAATGTTCATATTATTCTATTGCTAATAGTAGTAATCTGGAAGAGGGCCTTATTAATTGTGGGAAACCCACCACACTCTTTTTGAAGATATGCTTAAGCATCTTTGATCATTCAGTTTTGTAAGCTTTTTTTTTTTAAAGGACATACACATACTTCCCCTAAATCTATCTTGCCTTTACAAGTTTAAAATTGGCTTTTTTGTTCACCTTTAGAGAAAGACTCTGGTAGAAATTGTTGCATTCATCCATAGGCCACAAGTTGTTTAATTAAAATGCTGCATGAAGACAGTTGCATAGCTTAGATCAGTGGTGGCGAACCTATGGCACGGGTGCCAGAGGCGGCACTCAGAGCCCTCTCTGTGGGCACGCGCGCCGCCACCCCAGTCCTAGGCCTTCGCTGGATTTTATAAAACCTTTTTGCTTTAGGCCTCCGCCGCGGTGTGCAAAAAAAACAAAGGTTCAATCAATCAGTCAATTTCAATTTCTTGTGGGGAAAAAAAAGATTTTGCAAAGTTGGAATTGATTGATTGAACTTTTTAGTCCCACCCAGTCTGCCGTTACCACTGCAGCCACACCCATCCAATGGGCCACACCTACCCAATGGGTCACACCAACCCGGCACCCGATGATGCATAAGTGGGTTTTGGGTTGCAGTTTGGGCACTCGGTCTCTAAAAGGTTCGCCATCACTGACTTAGATATTCTGCTAGCAGCCATCCCTCTGAAGGTATCTCAGTTCAGGAAGTAGTGAAACAGAGCTCTATTCTAGCTAGTGGTGGGATTCAAATATGTGAACAACTGGTTCTCTGTGTGGATGCTGCTTCCGGAAGTCCGTTCTGGGCCTGGGCAACAAAAGAAATAGCTACCAGTTCTCCCGAACTGGTGCAAACTGGCTGAATCCTACCACTGATTCTAGCTCCACTTCAGCATTTCAATGATTTACCCCTTTAACTGCAGCATAATTTCACTTACTAAACCTAATAACAGATAATTGTTGTTTCTTTGTGGGGACAATGTGGCCATTCTCTCTCTCTAAATCAGGCTAGCCTTAGAAGTCCAGAGGTCCTCCTTTTCTATAGGGGAGGTAGACTCACCATAAACTAGATTAAAACTGAAATCATGATGGTTTTGAAGGAACCAAAATCACAAACATTAATGGCAGAGAAACAAAATGACATAGATACAGCTTTCATCATTTAAATATCTTACAATTGTATCCCAACCCTCTGAAAACTGGCACAGTCAAATCTCTTTCTAAAAAGGACAACAGCATTAATGTCATACTGGGTTTCTTTGGGGCTTTTTTTTTGCTTTGTTTGAGTTTTGTTTTTGCTTTATTTGAGATTTGGTTTGGTTTTATATCTTCCTCCCCCCAATGAAGGAGGCAGTAACTTACTTGCTGCTATAAAATTGAAAGCCATCTCCCAGATGTTGTATGGCTCTCAGGTATGTGCATACAATTCAAAGCACTTAAATATAATCTAATCCAGATTCTCCCCACCCCACCCCACCCCCCAAAAACACCACTGTTTCAAGCACCTTGCTGCATTTCAAATGCAGCACTTCATTTAGAAACAGAAATAAGCCTCCTGGAATCTATGATCCGCATAAACCAGCTTCACTTCTCCAGTGATCCTCTTGCTGTCATGTGCCGCCTCCTCCTCCTCCTCCTCCTCCTCCTCCTCCTCCTCCTCCTCCTCCTCCTCATTATTATTATTATTATTATTATTATTATTATTATTATTATTATTATTATTATTATTATTATTATTATTATTATTATTATTATTATTATTATTACTATTACTATTACTATTACTATTACTATTACTATTATTATTCCCTCTTTTCTGGAAATCCAGAATTCAAAATGATCTATAACAGTGAGCTTTCTCATGTAAAACTTCCTAGCCATGGGATATCAGGAGCTAGGGTTATAATCAGGTAGCATGTGTTTCACACAACTGTCCAGGTAGAGAAGGCCAAATTTGGCAATCAATATTGGCAGAATATTAGCAGAAAACCCATTATGTCAGTGAATTATCTAGTCAGTGTCACTTGTCCATCACGTTGCACAGCTTTTCCATAGCATTCTTTAATGTCTTGCCCTGTGTAATATGGGACGTTTTAGTGTGTAAACCGTTTATTTTGTCCTGAAAGATCCTGAAATTCTGACACACATTCTCTGTATAGCAGTTTGTGACCCACTATAGTAATTATTCTTGGTCACAGAAATTCCACCTCTTCTGGAGACAGAACATTCTTTGTGCTAAAATGTAATCCCTAATAGGAGTCCTTACTCATGTTGATCAGATTTGGCAACTGAAACCTCAAAACTGGGATGTTTGTGTAGTTTGCACCTTTTTAAATGTTTTAACATTGAAAAATATAAAAGGAAGAGGTCACACTTTAGTAAGCAATGTTTCATAGGTGGAAGAGGAATAAGAACAAAAGAAAGGGAAGGACTTTTATAGGAGTTATAACTAGGAAGTGGGAAATTCAAAGGCTCTGCTTCACTGGTGGATTTTTATGGGCACAGAGAGTGGGTCAAATTATTTTTATTTCATAAGAGGAGGAAGGATCATACCTTTTCAAAGAAGGGAATATTGAGAAATGCCCTTTATTTTCCATGCTAAAGAATTGTGGGGGGTAACAGGGTGTCCTCAATCTAGAATTGGAAAGTCTGTGATTTTCAATCCAGTTACATTAATGAAATATTCTTTTTGGGTCTGCTGCTGGGCAGTGGTAAGGCATTTATTGTTTTTTTCCAAAGAACTAGTATTTCTTCTCCTCTGACCTAATAGGATTTGTTGTCTCTTCAGGTCTGATGAGATTATGAAAAGGAGGAAGAGGGACTAGATCTTGGACCTAACCTTGTTTCTGAGGTCCTGGGAGGGCTCTCCCATTTCTAAATTGCCACAACAATACACTCTAATACGAAATTGTGAATTAATTTGCAGAAGTAGCTCAGTACATTTTTCAGCAATATAGGAAAAGGAAGAAGATAATGTTTTTTTGGAGTTAGGAAAGAACTCCAGGCTCTTCTGTACCCCAAATGTTCATCTATAAAGAATACCTTTTTCCTATCCTCATGGCTCTAAACATACTAGCTAGAGATAAATTATTCATTAACATATTATATACACATGCAATCACTCATCATAAACATTACATTATTTTCATTCTCATCATTCATTTGCATGAAATCCATCCAATGCTATTTGCCTGCATTGATATATAAGTTAAATTATTATGTAAAATAAAAGATGTATTATCTCACATAGAGGGCAATTCTTCACTGGGAGAAAAATTACTCTCCCTCTAATAAACAAAATACAGCATATTTTTCCCCCTCCCCCTCTAAATAATAACTTTAAATCCCAGGATAAATGAAAGCAAAAGCCTATAATTCTTCTCAAAGTCATGCCTTAAGAACTTGCTTGACTATTACTATTGATCATTCTGAGAGAGAGTTAAGAACCATTTCTATTTAAAATTCAATTCTGGGCCTACCTCAAATTACACCAACTGAAACAAGTAAGAGAAAATTTTAAGTAGGCTGCTAGAAAGCTCTGTCCTACAACTTACACTCTTCAATGTTTCCACAAATGATTCTGATGAGGCTAGAGCAAAACTGCAAATCACACAACACTGAGTAGGTTACCTAACATGAGAGAAGACAGAATCCTTTCAAATGAACTTAGTGGGTTAAGACACTAGATTATAGCCATCAATGTCAGAGATGACCAGGCTGAGCTTGAGGGGGGGGGGGTCAAATGCGTCATCAGTCATAAGTCCCTGCACACCCACAAGAGATCTAAATCCAGCTCACCTTGAATGCCTTTCTTATCTCCCATTCATTTCCCTTAACCGTTAGTAGTTCAGTTTCTTGTAGAGATCTTAAACTTGCAATAAATCTATATATTCATTTGAACTGCCTGATTTTCTTGATTTCCCTGGCACTTGATAAATAATGTTACATTAGATAACTAGGTAAGCAGATAAAATAGACACAAACACACACACACACACACACAAACCGGTATAAGCATCTGATGGGGAGACTTAACTTGGCAACAATATCATAAAACAAGATTTAGATGTCTTGGCTGACTAAAAATAAATGTGATCCAGTAGCATTTATTGTTATAAAAAAAATCAGTCTTAAGATGAATTAACAGAAGCCCATTAATCCACGTCATAATAATAAACTCTATTCCTTACCCGGTCCCATATGTCATGCAATTACAACTACATGAGGGAAAACCCAAAGACATATTCACTAGCACTATTTTCAACTGTATATTGACATTACATCAGGGCATTCAGTTCCTATTCCTTCAATATGGAGAACACTTTTCTTCAGGGATCCTATTCTATTTTGAAAATATCCAGTGACATTTAGAACTCTAATAGTTTTGGTGGTGGAATGGGGAGAGAGAATTGATGTCCCCATATATTTGTAGTGTAATACTAGAATAAGTTGTTTACTTGTGAAAGTCACCTTTTAAACAAATACAGAGAAATTATATTCTATCAAACAAGACACCAATGAATCTGAAAGCTGGGCAGTATGGTGATTGGGAGACAATAAAAGGTAACCATTAGTTGACTAGATTCCTGTTCATAGGCATGAATAATAGATTATTTGGAATTTAATGTGTGACCCACGCCTGACAGAAGAAGAAAAAAAGTAAAGATCCAATTTTTTTTCCAGCAGCTCCATTTATGTTTTGTGACAGATCTCCTATGGCCAATCTACCACCCACAGTTATGTAGGGAGAAATGTATTGTTGGTATACCTTGATACCGCATATTTTAATGCAATTAAACTATCTTAATTAATGTATAATCAACTTTAGATAAAACAAATATAGGTAAATATGCTGTCCTTTGAGAGAAGAAAAAGCATAGATCCCGTGAAAGTGCTTTATTATTTTATAGTAGAATAACTGAATCCTGAAAGCCTATCAGTTTCTTGCTATCCCATTTTATATCAAACAAAATCAAGGCAAATTTATTTTGAGTTTTTTTTAAATGCTTTTCACGTTTTCATTTTTTCATAAATGAAAATTTCTCATAAATTGCATTTTGTCCTCTCTTAATGTTTGTTGCTGCTTTTCTCCTTCCCAAGGCAAGATGTATATTTATATGTGTACACACACACACACACACACACGTACATTCTCTGCCACTGTTTCTTTGAATTCATCTGGATTTCAGATTGTTGGCCATTTGCATACATAATATGGTGCTTGAAGAAATCACCTGCAAGAAGAAATAGGAAATGGGGAGGGAGACTTAAACTGGAGCACTTACATCCACATTTATACAAGCCAACAGAGACATGTTTCAATTCTAACTGCTCCTCAAATATACCTGATGTTGCAAAACATCTGTTTTATTGCATTAACAATTAATTTTTTTCTACATATCTGTGGAGCTCTTTTTAAAGCATACTTTAATGCATGGAGTGCCCTAGTGATCAATTAGACTTGCTACTAAAGTTATGCCCAACAGATCTCTCACTCTCATCACCCAGGGAAAATAATTTTGCAAAGTTCTGTTCATAAGAATTCAGTATTATAATTAATTTCCTATTATAGCCATTCTTTATAAAAAAAGAAAGAAAACTGCTTCAAGATCTTTACATAGCAAGACCACAAGAGCAGTATAACTATATAATATATTTTTCTCTCTGTCTCTAAGTATGTGTTTGTGTGTGCGCACAGATATGCATTGCATTATATATGCAATATACTTTATATATAGGCTTTATTTCTAATTTGGGTAGATAGGAGCAAAATTATAACATATAAGAGAATGAGTTGACAGTATGGGCCATCAACCATATTTTATGTTGTTAGAATTTTCTTGCCCTGTAATAAATATTTTTTTTAGAAAATAGCCAATTATGAATGGTTACTGAAGGTTATCTATGGAGATTCTCAGTCATCCAGGTCATGGTTTTCCCAAAGGTGGTTTTTCAGAAGGCAACTGGACTTTGTTTTTCCTGTAGGATGGAAAAAATTAT
Organism: Protobothrops mucrosquamatus; assembly: GCF_001527695.2. NCBI lineage: Eukaryota > Metazoa > Chordata > Lepidosauria > Squamata > Viperidae > Protobothrops > Protobothrops mucrosquamatus. The sequence goes on along the minus strand of NW_015386405.1, from coordinate 4,044,601 downwards.
TGGAGGATGATTTTCATTCCCATTTTACTAAAATTATAGTGTGAGTGAGAGAATAAAAAATAATAAACAGAAAAAAGTAATTTCGAACATATAGCTTAAATTCGAGATGGAAACTGAGAAATTATCATCAGCTCCCTTTTTTGCTACCTTGGAAGCAACCAAGATCATGCTACCAAAATTTGATGCCCAAATGAAGAATTGTCTCAAGAGTTTATTTATTTAATTGTTTATCAAATTTATGTAGCCACCCATCTCACAAAAAATGACCACTTTTTTTACATGAATTTTCCACTGATTTTTGGTAGAAAATTACAATAAATGGGCAAGTTAAACTTATAAAGCAATAAACGCTCTTAAAAAGGAAGGGGGATAAACATCTTCCATCGACTGCATTATGTCACTGTTATACTTTGTGTCAGATCAAATATATTTATTTATTTACTTATTAGGACAGAGGTCCCCAACCTTTTGGGCACCAGGGACCAGTTCTGTGAAGAGAGGGGGGGCGTGGTTTTGTGTGCTGCCTGCATCCCACAGATGGAGTTTTGCTTGTTTGTGCGGACCAGTTGCTGGTATGCCGCGGCCCGGTACTGATCCACGGACCAGGGGTTGGGGACCCCTGTATTAGAATACAGTTGCCCAATTCACGTTATTGTGGCCCCAGGCATTATGCATAAGAAATATTGCCCAACTAGCAGTCCGAAAGCATACAAATGCGAACAAATAAAAAGGTGCCACTTTGGTGGGAAGGTAACAATGTTTTGTGTGTCTTTGGCTTACAGTCATGCTGGCCAATGACCATGAAAATGTCTTCAGACAATGCTGGCTACCTTGCTTAAGAAACAGAGCCTCCCCCTCCCCCCTAGAGTCATACCCAACTAGATGGAAAATCTTTACCTTTAGGACATCAACATGTTGACACAGTCTTATGTGATCAAATAGTCAAGAGCATTATCATTGCTGACAATGGTTACGAAGATAGAAAATAGCAGTGGGAAATTTTGGTTTTTGTATTTGTTTCTCCAAAGGGCGGCAGGATCAAATAACCAAGAAGAGAAGTTGACAGTCTTTTTCCATACCATCTGAAGCATGCTTGGAATCTGGGTCCCAGGTATATAAATAACACTCATGCTGATATTGTAAACCACCCAGAGGGTACTGTACAGGAGCGGCCACCAATCTGTAAGCACCAGTCATTATATTGCTGTGATTTTCAGACAATAGAAGAAATAATTTAAAAAGTGGCACTGCAGAAATTCTTGTACTTCACATGATTACTTCTGTAAGCACCTCTGTTAATTAGAGAAGAGCAAAAATCAGATTTTTTTAATGATTAATCTGTTGCTAATTAGGAAAAGCAAATAGACAGCTTGATGGAACACTCCTGGGAGAAGGCTTCCTCACTACCTTAGGAGGGATGTCTAAATCTAATATCTTTATTAATAAATAAAAGGCTGAAATATGAACAGATCTTGCTCGTATAATAGGATTTTCCCTTCTCTCCCTTGCAGCCTACATCTTTCAGCTTTCATAGATCCCTGAATCTGAGGAAATGAATGGTATCCTCTCCATACATGAAAGATAGATCCTATCCCTACATGAGAAAAAGGCTATACATTTTAAAAGAGTGATGAAACTTGTTCCACAAATCCCTTTATTCATTTTGGTAAGGTAGGATACCTGATTACCGATCAGACTAGAAATATATTGTACGTATCTGAAAAGAGATTCAGATCCTTTGAGAATCTTTATGGTAATGTATTAATCACTTTTCACAATTTTCAAGACTTCAAGATTCTGGATATGTAGAACCCTGTTGAATTTGCTTGCACATTCGTATCTTGTACTGAAGTTTAACTTTATGTGTGAGACATCAAATACCTAGTACATTAAACAAAAGCAACTAAACTAAAATCACTTCTAAAGTCACTTTTAACTCAGCCCTGCAAAGAAAGATAATTACTGTTATTTTTTCTGTTTAATCATGTTTGATTCTTGGAAACTGCCTGGACATGTTCCTGCAATTTTGGGGGCAAGGTTTTTCAGAAGTGGTTTGCCATTGCCTTCTTCCTAGGGCTAAGAGGGAATGACGGGCCTAAGGTCACATAGCAGATTCTGTTCCTAAGGTAGGCCTAAAATGCAAAGTCTTCTGGTTTCTAACCTGATGCCTTAACCACTGCACCATACTTGTTAATCCTTTATCTTTGAATTTTTATCAACTATAACATGCTGACTAATTGATAAAAAAGATGATGAGTCAACAATTTGAATTATCTATTGCAATAACTCTTACACCACTTTGATGCTGCAGGACAGTGAGCTGGCAAAATCTGGAGTAATTGGAACTATAGCCCTGCCCTGCCCTGCCTCTTTTTTTCCTTGGCCTTCATGCAATCCACCACAGGACTAAGGAAGAACTGTAATCTCATCTGCTTTAACACAACTGCAGCTTTCTTTCACTTGGGAGCCTGTTTTCTAGGTTTCCCAAGAATGTGTAATGCAGAGACAGCTTGCCTTCACTCCTCTAATTGAATACATGGAGGCCAGGGAGGAGAAAAGAGTGGGACCACATGTGGAGCTGCTTTCTCTTACCATTTTCAGTCCTTCTGGATCTTCATCTGAAGCCTTGACAGTGCAGCTGGGATTTCAGAGCCAGGAAAAGAAAACAAAAGAAAAGATTACAATTAAGCTGACTCACTTGTAATTCCTTTGATATAATTCCAAAAAATATTTATTGTATTTGAAATGCAGTGCTGTTTTGGGCTTTCTTAAAGTGTGACCACCTTTTATGAATTACCTTGAAGTTATTTATGAAGCACATCTGAAGCTTAGAACATTTCCCTACAGTCTGCCAGCTGAATAGCAGCATATGGTCTTCTCATACAAATATTAATCCTTCACTCATCACAGTACTAAGGGACTATAACACCAACTCATATATAAAACTCATATATAAGCAAAATAATTCTGCCCTTTTTCCCCATTGTGCTGGGATAAGGAGAAAACTTGAACAAAAGCCACCCCATCCAACAGGATAGTTTATTTATTTATTTATTTTATTTTACAAAATTTATATGCCGCCCTTCTCCCCATGGGACTCAGGGCGGCTCACAGCATGTTAAAACAATATACAGAATTACCCCTTCTAAAAACCAATTAAAACCCAAATATTAGTGGCTGTGACTATTTAAAATCATTAAAAATTATCCCTATTTAAAATTCACCCTAGGTCAGGCCCGCT
>NW_015386405.1:4034203-4038827 GCF_001527695.2 Protobothrops mucrosquamatus | reverse complement strand
TCTTGAGCCTTAAGTCTTAAGTCCTCCCGAACCTCCAAAGGCCACTGGGAGGGCCATCAGGGGCCACCGGGACCGCCAAAAGAGCCGCCCGAAGGCCACCGAGGCTAGAATGGCTTGCCCAGGGGCCATTTGGGAGGGCCGTCGGGGCCGCTGGTCCAGTTCTTAAAGGCCACCGTGGCTACCAGAAGGCCCCCAGGTCCGGGAGGGCCGCAGGAAGGCCGTCATGGCCGTCAGAAATATCTTCGCGGCCAAAATATAAAGTTAAACTTTATATTTTGGAAATCACTTGCCAAATCATTAAGGGACTTTCTGCAGTTTTATGTACTGTATGTCTCTGTGTATATGTTTTATATGTAGAAGGTGATGGTAATTCTGAGTATAATTGGAATATATAGGAGAACTTAGAGTTTTAGCAGAAGCAAATTCATTCATCCTCCAAAACTAAATGGAGGGGAAATAGATTCCCTCCCACCATCTCACCAGACATTACTGGAAACATACAAAACTAAGCCAAAGGAAAGTAGCTTCCAGATCAACCTGCTAATTTTACAAAGAGCTACCTAATTTTTTAAAGCTGCTGATCAAACTGAAACATTAGTTTGAGGGAGTTGGAGAGATGGACTTCTGCCTGGAACTAAACTAAGGCCTTGGCAATGAAAAATAGTGGATTGTTTCTTCATAGCATTTCCCGATAAGAAAATAGAGGGACTCTGAATAAATGAGATACAACAGCAAACATGCAAATTATGATTTAAACTCTGTCATGTTAATCAAACATGGCAGAACCACATTATGCTGCTAGATGAAGTTGCAGCTTTTTATTAGATAGTTAGATTTCACGGAGATACAGACAGATAAAATTGAAATAACGATAACAGTGTTTTTTTTCCTCCTTTTGAGAGAGATCAAAGACACCCAACCTGCAGTTTATTGCATTTGGCATCTTAATAAAAAAGCTGAATACTTACATGATTGAATCATTCTCTCAGTTCCATTAGTTTTACATCCATTAAAATTAGCAATTCATATCTCCAGCCAGACAAAATATCCAGAAAACTAGACAGAACACTATAAACCTGACACTGAAAAATTAACCAGAAGAATATATTAGAGAACAAAATCTGTGCATCACTAAAGTTAATGTTGTGTCAAGAAGTTCCCATCTGGTACAGATTGAATATTTTATATTGCCAACTGGGCACCAAAAAGATGGGGAGAATGGCCTCTGAATGATCATTCCTATCTAATGCAAAACATCCCATTTGCCTCATTGCTTAATAGAAATGTAGCTTTCAAACTATATCCTGGGAAGCCATGACGTTTCTCAGGGGAAGACATTGTTACCCTCTTCTTTTAATGCCCAGCTAAAAGGGGTATTTTGAATATATCCACCTAATACAGTGATAATTGTTTTGGATTTTGCTTTTATCCTGCCAACATTGAATCTGTTCATTAGAAAATGTCCCCACATCCTCTGGTGATGTACAAAAGAGTTCCTCAATAAATAAATAAAAAGTTTGCTGTTTATTATATTTAAATGCCATCCATCCAGGAAATCTAAACAATCCCATTCTTCAACATGTTAGGATCTTAATTTCTCCATTAATACATCCTGGTAGAAGATCTACTGTCATGGTTCCGACAAATGAATCTCTTCAAAAGAGCTTTGAGGCATTGTTTTCCTTAAAGAATCTTTTATTCGAGAAACAAAGTATCGGCACTACATAGTTGAAGCCAAAAACTAAATTCCCCTCCCCTGGCACAAAGTAGCAAAGCGCAATTCCCTCCTCCAATTAACAGTCATAAATCACATTCCTCAATTAATTTGAAGTGCGGGCTTTCTCCCCATCTCTCCTCTTAATAACCTTGAGTTCCCACGGCTGAGTTATTATTGTTATGACTAGCTGGACTCTCATCCACATTCCCACTTCCAGCATCAACAAACTCTAAAAGCGATAGAGAAAAGATGGCTACATTTCCATCTGTTGTCAAAGCAAGAACAAGATGTTAGCAGCGTTGACATCTACTGTATATGGTGACTTTTATAGGAGTGGCAAAATGTGATGGAATTAGTTGCTAAAAATCCACTGACATTAGCATCACTCCCTTCTTCCTTTATCAAAATCAGATTGAGAATGGAATTCAAAGATCTATTTTTATATGAAGTTCAAGAAAGTATTTGATTATGCACACAGTTTCTTTCTATAAATCTTTTTATGAGATTTTGTATCTTGTTAAATAGGTTAGGGTGAAAGATATATAGTGATTCCCAAGGTTCCCTCTCCCATAAATGGAATGTTGACTGGGAATCATAAGCATACAGTTCCATCTGAAGGACACCAAGGTGGAAAAGGCTGTTCTAATACCTGGATTAACAATTAAAGTAATAATAAAAATAGTGGTATCATGTGTTTCAATGGTACATTCATTTGTAATATAAGACAATAAGAACAGAGGTTGGAAAAAAAAATCTAAACTCCTTACCTGAAAATACATAGAATAATCACTGTTAAATAAGAAACAATATGGGCAACCCAAGTTTAAATATAAGTCTGTAATGAATTATTCCATTAAAATGTTCTTACAAATACACACCCAAACACAATATCAATCAACTGGATGTGGGATCTCTGTTGTAAACACAATTTGCCTTTAAATATTTGACTCCTCCGAATTAATAAATATTTTCTCATTTATTTGTTGAAGATAAGCCACTAAGCATGTTTTGCCATAGTTAAAACATGTTTTTCCCTTCATTAACATGTAAAATCAATATTTTGTTCATTGTTATAAAACCTATAGAATCTACATTCTGCCGATTCTCAAATGTGAATTTGAGTAAGTCCTGCAAGGCATTTCAATGTGTAAAGTTTTAGAACAATTAGTTTTTATGAATTGTGAGCTTTGTGAATCTGTTGAAACTATATTAACTCCAACACATATCTGAAAAAAGTTATTGCTTTCTTATGGTGACTTCAGTAAATCTGTAAAATATTTTCCAACTGTTATATGTGAGTTATTGTGGTGAGTTATTGTGATGGAAAAGTTAAATTTATCTTTAGCTTTTCACAAACCTAGGTTGCCAGCAATCTTAGGAAATATGTTATGTGGAGTACTTCCAAAGGAGGAATGGAGAGCTAGCATATATCTGAATGAGTGGAAATAATGTTGTACCCATGAACAAAGGACCGGAGAATAGATCAGTAGGTATTCACTGGAGACAATTCCTTATGTGTCCAATCACACTTGGCCAATAAAGAATGTTTAAACCTCTCTGGATAAGAAGAGAATGGAAGATCACCCACTTATGCTCATGATAACTACTGCTCACGAGGAGATCATAGGGAAATGGGTTTAAGTACTGTGAGATGAAAAAAAAATCTATTACATTTTCAACCCCTGGGACCACCAACCTCATTTTTTAATCACTTTCAGAAATTACCTAATTAATTGCCTTAAAGCTTTTACAGATCTTCAAATCTACAAGTTTGCATAGCACTTAGTGAGTTTGACTTCATTCTAGAACAGGGGTGTCAAACTGGTGGCCCATGGGCTGGATGTGTCACATGCAGGCCATGTGCACCCTGTCTCCACAAAGGCAAAATATGTCATGTGTTTGACACCCGTATTCTAGAATTAAAGAAAAATTAAATATAAGTTTAAGAATTTACAGAATTTGAAATAAAGAGCAAAAAGCTAAATGATGCCTTAATCTAAGAAAGTTATAAATTAATTAAAGAACCCGATAAATTTGGATCATTAGGACTTTTGCTATAAATTTTTTTGAAAATAATTATATAAACAGCAATTTTGTGGAGGACTGAACTTTTTATCCTGTCATAAAAGAAATTCGAGACTTATGATTTAGAAATTGGATACTACATATCAGATGCGAAAGACCAGGTCCACACCTAAAGATTCAATTAAACTGATTTATTGCTAAAAACCTATGCACAGGAATCTTCTAAACTAACAGTCGGCACCTGCTTAGAATTAGATAAGAATCAATGGCACTCAAAGGGATTAGACTTGGTTCTCTTATGCCTACTTAGGGATTCTAGGCTGATCCCTCTTTTCACTCCATTCCAAGGTTCTAGAGGGAACTAAATATTCCAGGTATAAAAGGAAGAAGAAAAGAAAAAGCATTGAGACAAAATGACAGAAAATGTTGTGACACTCAAAATACTCCAGGAGATATTTAAGAATGGGGACAAAAACTAGCTAGCTACAATGTCAATAATGGTGTCTGCCTCTAAGGATAGACTATATCCAAAAGATGTTAAACAAGAAATGATAGATGAGAATGAGAATAGAATGAGAATAGAATAGAGCTGGAAGGGACCATGGAGGTCTTCTAGTCCATCCCCCTGCTCAAGCAAGAGAACCTATACCATTTCAGACAAGTGACTGTCCAGTCTCTTCTTAAATAATAATAATAATAATAATAGTAAAGTTGGAAGGGACCTTGAAGGTCATCTAGTCCAACCCCCTGCTCAGGCAGGAAACCCTATACCATTTCGGACAAATGGCTGTCCAGTCTTTTCTTAAAAACTTCCAGTGTTGGAGCATTCACCGCTTCTGGAGGCAGGTTGTTCCACTGGTTAATTGTTCTCACTGTCAGGAA
>NW_015386405.1:4002986-4033719 GCF_001527695.2 Protobothrops mucrosquamatus | reverse complement strand
ACGGCCGGTCAGCCAGCTACGGATCCATCTGGTGGTGATGCTGTCTACCCCACATTTTTCTATCTTGTCAAGTAGTAGGTTGTGATGTACTTTATCAAATGCCTTACTGAAGTCCAAGTAAATTATATCCACAGCATTCCTCTCATCCACTAATTTTGTCACTTGGTCAAAGAATGTAATAAGATTTGTCTGGCATGATTTATTTTTGACAAACCCATGTTGGCTTTTAGTAATGACTTTGTTTGCCTCTAGGTGTTCGTTGATTCGTTGTTTGATTATCTTTTCCAGGATCTTCCCAGGTATTGAGGTCAGGCTGATAGGTCTGTAATTTCCTGGGTCCATTTTTTTCCTTTTTTGAGGATGGGAACTACATCAGCTCTTTTCCAGTCCTCTGGTAGTTCCCCTCTGGTAGTTCCTCTAGTGATGGAGCATCCATGATTTTTGAAGGCAAGCTGTTCCACTGGTTAATTGTCCTCACTGTTAGGAAGTTTTTCCTTAATTCCAAGTTGCTTCTGGTGCTTTGGAGAATAGTTTGACACCCTCTTCTTTTTGGCAGCCCCTCAAATACTGGAATACTGCTATCATGTAGCCCCTGTTTCTTCTTTTCTTTAGACTAGCCAAACCCAAGTCCTGCAGCCATTCTTCATATGTTTTAGTCTCCAGGCCTTTGATCATTTTACTTGCTCTTCTCTGAACTTTGTCTGAACAGATGTCATAACAAATGTGAAGGAAAATATGTTGGAAGATCCACCAGATAAAGAGGTAAAACAAATGTAGAAATAATATAAATGAATTGTTGAAATACTGGGAAATTAAAAATTGTGGAGTATAAAACAAAGATTACAAACAAAGTAGTAATACATATGACAAACCAAGAGAATGACCTGGATAGTGACTACTTACTGGATATAAACAAAACAGGTTTGCAATATTTCTATAAACAACAGGGAAGGGTACAAAGTTAGTTGTTTGATCAAAGTTAAACTAAGGCATGTTTCTATGAACTTTTGAAAACCCATATGGACCTTTTGCTGACACCAAGACTGAAATATTAATGATTTATGGATTTGCATAAGGTTAATATATGGGTTATTTGAAGAAGAGATACTCACATGTAATCTGATAGGGGGGTAAAGAACTACCAAGTTACTTCTTTATTTCCTTTTTTTCTTATTTTTCCTCTTTTTGCTTTAAAAAAACCGTGTTCCTTTGCATTTTCTATTCTTTCTTTCTCTAATTTTCCTTTTGATATTGTCTTTTATTATTTTAAAAAAAATAATTAAAAAAATAGTTGCTAGATTCGGTCCTTGACAACTCTAGTAAGTTTAGATAAAATATCTCACTCTGAAAATTTGGAGAACAATTGCTGCTGGTATACATACACCAATAGTCTAATGTAGTGTGAATAATTGTCTTTTGTTACAGCAAATTTTAATAAAACATCTTGGTGATGTTGAAAAGAAAGCATTGAATCTGAATAAAAAAATGTAACTTGTGGAATGGGATCTTTCCCTTTTCTTACATGTACACAAAAACTGTTAATTGCAAAATGAAGATATGCAGAACTGAATCACAGGTTTCCCACAAATTTGCGGCTTGTGAAGCTGACAAGGAAGTTTTCTCTGTATCAACAACCCTTATGTTATAAAGGTTTATTTTTAGTTGGTACCCAGAAAAAAAATAACAAATGTCTACAATTCCTGGATTTTCTGGAAGACGTTATAAGTCATGCCCAAGTGCATATGCATGCTTTAAGAATAATAATAGAGTCCTCTGCATGTTTAAAATCAAGTTCCACTGAATTGACAGGATTTGTTTTTGAGTAATGAGTCAAGCTAAATCTTGGAAAGCAGTGCAGAAAGCTTCCATTGAACAAGGGAGAGGGGAGAAACGAAGTAATGACAGCATTTCTATAGCAATTTTTTATGCATCAACAATTGATTTCATTCTTTGAGGCCATTTCTTATGTAACCAATCTGACAATATATTTCACAGACAAGAGGAATATATCAGTCAATAAGTTTGTGGGAACCCCATGATAAGCAGAATTTATATATTTCGTATTTCATATTTCATATTAACTTGGGGGTACTTCTAATATGGATTCAAGACTTTCAGAATGCTAACTAACAGGATAATTTGATGGAGTTACATTAAACAGAACTGTTCTGTTCTGCTAGACGGACATCCTGCCTCCATTTTGTACAACTCAGGGACTGATGTACACAATGTTCCTGCCCATTTTCCCAACAACAACAACAACCCTTTCTGTGTTTTTGGCTGAGGGACTGGCCAAAGGTCTCCTAGCTCTAATTTCATACCAAATGGAAGACTTAAAACATACAGTTTTCCAATTAATAATCTAGCATCTTACCTAATACACCACACCAGCTCTCCAAAAATCTTATATTCTTAGGGACTTTCTTCAGGCTTTCATCCCACTCTTTCCAATGCATCTCTTCAGAATTACTGACCTGTTATTGGGGGAGCACACTGGTGCTCAAAAACTGGAGTAGAATGGAATATCTTGGAGAATCTCTAAACAGGAGCTTTCAACTCTACATTTATTTTGCAATAAATTTATTTATTGCAATAAATTTATTTTGCAATAAATAATAAATTAAATTGTAGTTATAGCTGTCATAACATTTCTGCATCCCCAAAGTTAATTGACAAGTGTTTCAAGAGATCTGAAGATCCTTCTACCTGTGGCATTTGCACCAGCCCAGGATTTGTACAGCTGAGTCAATTGACTTCTGACTCACTGAGATTCAGGAGGAAATACTGCAGAAGATAGTTTGCAAATGTAAAATTAAAGAGGATAGTTGAATATTGGATATTGCTGATAAGGCTCCTTTTACCAGTCCACTGGATTGGGAAGAGCTTCCTGGTCTTCTGGCTAGAATGAATATTCCATGGTGTCTTGGCATTGTATCAACATATTAATAGCTAACCCTAATCTCCACTGCCAGAAATCATCTTTTTTTTTAAATTGAATAGCTGGTGTTTGATGCAAAAAAAAAAAATGCAGTGAAACACTGATGGGGTGAGAATGTAGCTGGTACTGGATTTGGCACTTTCTCATTAGTTCGATGGAGGGAGAATTGGTTGATTTATGGGAAATACCAAGAAAGGTAGAATATATATATATATATATATATATATATATATATATATATATATATATATATATATATATATATATATATATATATATATATATATATATATATATATATATATATAGTCCCTGTGAATTTCCATCTGGCTGTCATACGGAAAATGGAATACTAGATTCTTATCAATTGCAACAGGGCAACTCTGATATTATCATTTGAATTCTGTGCAAAACAGAAAGTCCCATTATCTAAGTATGGATCCTTAGCCCAAACAGCTGCATTTATACAGCCACATAGTAGGAGAAAAAAATCAGTTGTGTTGAAAAAAATCCAGAAAAATTGCAGGCAAACAACTGCAAAGTACTACAGCTTTTGAGATTCATCTGACAAGGTTATGAAGGAGGGAATATATAATGACATATATACTGCCTTCCTGAAGTCTCTCCATCTCTTCTTGTTCCTCTGTTTGTTTATATATTAGAGATACTATCTCTATGGAATATAATACTAGTGTTTGATTTCTAGCCTTTTATCTCTGATTGTAGATAAGATAATTTAAACTTCAGCCAAAGCCTGCTTTTAATTTAAGCTTCATAAGAAATTGTGTTTCCCTTTGATACAAAAGTTTAAAGTTATTAAGAAATGTTTGGAGGTATAATTGAAAGGTCATAAAAAAGAATACCCGGGAGTATTAATGTGCTCCTGGACATGATTTTCCAGAAAAGCCAGCTTGAAGTTCCATTAACAAAGGGGGATTCTATCAACATAAGACAGCAATTCAAGTTTACAGTGCCTTCCGTGCCTTCTGTGGCTACTATTAAAGACTCATGGTGTCATTTTTTAAAATAATAAAATAAGGTCTTTGATCTACCAATATATAAGACTAATTTATCATAGGCTTTGGATTTATAATGTAATGTAAATCCATGCATCTCATGATTTCTCTAGTTCTTTTTATAAAACTAGTCAGATCTTGTCCTATGTTATAATATTTTCAATAAATCTGAATGCTTAGAATATATCAAAGGATATCAAGCCCTTCCCTCTATCTTGTTATGATTTATTGTCATGGTAGCCCTCAAATAAGTGAAGAAGAATTGACTGTTGTTTCAAAATTCTAAATCATAACTATCACCATTCCATTATGAAGTTAAGGAGGTACCATCAAAATGTTCTCATTAGTCTGCATAGCATTCACAATCTACATACTACTAAAACTCGTGTTTGTTTATTTGTTTTCAACCTTCAGTTGGGTGAAATTGGAAAGTACAGGGCAAGAATTATTGAATGAAAGTAACTCAAATGGACTAACTTGCCAGGACACATGACTCTTGCTGAATGAAATCTGGGAAAGTTGCGGACACTTAAGTATCACTGCGCCTTTCAACTACTCTTGGAAGGATGGGGGCCCTTGGGAATATGTCAGGAGGGGAAGTGGGAGTGCAGTCTTCCTTGCAGTCAGCAGCTTCCTTTGTTTCCCCTGAAGAAGAATGATTTCTGATGCTCCCTGCCAGCTTTCCACAAGCAACATCAACAGGGAAGCTATTTTTGCCCATATATAATCACTCTGTTTCTATTATTTAGACAAGAAAATATCTCTGAAAGGATGTCCCAATGGGTCATGGGTTGTCTAGTAATCTTTAAAATTTACCAGAGTTAATTTTAAACAAATAAATCGGGGAAGCTGGCAGGAAGTTGGAAGTCAGTCCCACTTCTGCACCCAATCAGTTAGTGGCAAGGCCTGATGGGAAATGGAGGTTGGCTGCTTTGGAACATAGGCTAAAATCTGAAATCTCTTAAAGGCAGTGGGCAATAAGGAAAAGAATGAGTGAGAAATTCAGATGCCTACTTGTGAGGCAAGGCTGGCTGAAGGTGTAAGAAAATGAGGGATGACCCCTTTTCCTCTATGGAGGGAAGGGATCTTGGGGACAAATGAGGATGGTATATGGGGGTGGAGTTTTTCCTCAAGGTCTATAGCTCCCTTTGTTCCCTGCCCCTCAGCAAAGTGGCACAGCTCAGCCAAAGAGGAAGAGGAATGACTTCTAACACTGTCTGCCATCTTCCCACAAACACATCAATGGGGAAGCTTTTTTGCCACCCATAGTCATTCTGTTTCTCTCTTTAGATAAGAAAACATTTCTGAAAAGATGTTACAACAGGTCATGGGGTTGTCTAGTAAATCTTTAAAATTTACCAGAGTTAATTTTAAACAAATAAAACATACCATATTTCTTAATTTGTTCGTTTAAAATAATTATATGTTGCCTTCTCCATTTGTAATTCTGAGTTCCTTACAAAGCATAGTAAAATATTAATAAAAACAATATTAATACAAAATGAGCCTAAAACATAAAAGCCAATAGTAGAATTAAAATGCCTTGGGGAAATGAATATGTTTTGTGTCTCTCCTAAACTATAACAAGAATAGTTTTCCCCCAAATAATATAAAATTTCAAAATAGGAAGGTTGTCTCAGAGTTATATGAATTATAGGAATGGAAAAAATTATTATCTTTTCCTGTATAATCTATTATGGGAATAGGGGCCATTTTAAATTAAGGGTCATCTTCTTTGGGGAAATTATACTATATAAGTTTAACAAATTGCTCCCTTGAGAAAAAGAACAACAGTATTATAAATAGATCTGAAAGAACTACTTTTTTCAATATAATGTACAGAACAGACTTAGGGATGCATCATGCAGACAAATACTGTGGAATACTACTTTTTCAAGGCTGCCAAAATATAATTAAAGGATAACCATGCAGAACAAATATTTCCCAGTATTTTAAAAATATTTTCCTGTTATCATCTTATTTATTTTTATTATATCATTCTCTAATAAGAGAATTGAAGCTTTGTTTTTTCATCGACAATTAGAATCTAACAACATAAGGAAGGGAAGAATTTTTTTTTTAAATAAACTCTTTTGGAAGAAACAACCTAGGCATATCTTGGATCTTTAAAAAAAATGTTCCATCCATTTGAGTGCTAAATAATACATGTTTTCCTTTTTTATTTTCACATGGCTCTCTGTCAGCTAAGGTAATATAAGGCCAGGATTCAGTATGGTCACTGAATCTTAATGTGTATCTGTAATAGCTCACTGGTTTGTACACGTCTCTTCCATGTGTGTGTATTATTATTATTATTATTATTATTATTATTATTATTATTATTATTATTATTATTATTATAATAACAAATGTTACCAGACTCTATACTTTTCATGCTAAGATGGAATCTGTTTTGTCAGTTCAGAGGTTTTCACTGCAAAGCGAGTGAATACTAATGGTAGTTATGTAAAGCAGAGGTCCCCAACCCCTGGGCCACACACTGGCACTGGTCCACATCCTCGCCATGCAAGCGAGCAAAGCCCCATCCCTGTATGTACAGAATCCAGGCAGCCTGCAAAACCATGCCTCCTCCTCTGGTCCATGGAAAAACTGTCTTCCACAGACGCTATCTCTAGCACGCAAAAGATGGTGCTTCCATATTTACTATGCAAAAATTGTGTTTGTATTTTTCTGTGTTTTTTATGTCCAAAGTATCAGGAAGGCCTAGTTAAGATTTGAAGATTTTGCGGGAATGTTACCATCTATTACAGAAGAAAGGGAATACCCTCCTGGAAAGTATTCACTGCATTTCAGGACTAGATATATTTCATTTGAAAAAGTGGACTTTTATCCTTAAAAGTTTGTTTTAAGAAATAGATAGCTTTAAGGTGCTATACCGTAGGCAAAGTGGCTTCCCTTCACTATCATTTGGAGATAAAGAGGTAAGGATTTATTTAAACAATTAAAACAGGCCCAGTTAATTTAAACAGACAGAAATAGTTTTCAACAGAATCCTTCCAGAAATTTAGAGTAAACTTGGGAACAATATCCATATATAACTATAAAAGTCTACTTTACTCAGCAAAAAATCAGTTTAAAAATCACTGTCCTTGGCATAACCCAGTTGCTAGGAAACAAACAGTTCAGCTATTTTTTCCCCCTACTCTCTGGATGACCTGCTACAACTGGTTTTTTTTTTTTTAGGTACTAAAAATATCTCTTTAGGGTTATCAATTCCAAGTTTTTGCATATTTTTAAATTCAGAATTACAAATTCCTAAGGGAAGCATAGCGGCACTGATAATAGAGAATGGTTACAAGTGACTCTTAGAATAGCTTTACTAAAGCATTTGAACTGTCTCAACTGCATAAGACAAATGTGTATATGGCAAATCTGGAGTCTTCCGTTGCACACTAAATCACAAGTTTTGGAGATTAGGAGATCCCATAATTTAATAGAAGGTCCATAGAAGTGATTTACTCATTGTCAACTTAAAATAACACATAATTGATTAAATGGTGCTCCAGGTCTGCTTACTAAAGGAAGACTTGCCTACTGAATTACTCACTCTCTATTGTCCTGAAAAAACTATCTTGTTAGATTCATTGATGTTCAGTGTTGCTTTGCTTGGAGGCCTTGTATTCTACAAAGCTGCAGTAGTTTTAGCCTATCTGTTTTTTTGTTGGTTTCTTCAACAATTGATTATATATTGTTCAATGATAAATGTGGTGAACTGAAGTGTAGCATGTGCCATCATTATGTAAAAAACAAAACCTAGATTTTGCTGAGTACCTTTTCCATTCCACAAATGCAATTTATCATGCCAATGTTAAAGAATAGATTAAAATGTAAGTTTAACAGTAAAGACATACTAAAAAGAGCATGACTTACATTGATCTGGCCAAACATCCACTAGATTTCCCCCTGTCTGTGCTTTGCAGTAATAGATTCATCTCAGGAATTAATTTAAAACAAATCTTCTGTATAACGTATAAGAAGTTAATTCCTTTCCTATATTTTGTTTGTGTTCTGAATTGGTATTGTAAGAGTCGTCTCATAATTACTAATCTAATCTCTTTTTTGCTTTTCCTTGTGGACCACAATATAGACAAAGGAGAGACTCATTTTCTAGTTAAATCTGGAAGAAGAAAAGCAAACAGAAAAAAATCAAAGTTAGATTAAAATTACTATTTGTTCTTGGAAGTTCACTGGGTGCTCAAAACTGATGCAGACAAGATAGGGATTTTTTTTTCAGTCAAGGGCTCCATTTGGACTTTGAACAATATGCCAAGATCCTTTATCCAAAAAATGAGTAAGACCAGGACAAAAAGAAAGGATGGTTTAATTTAAATGTAGTAAATCATTGGCAGCTTTTCATGGGCTTCAGATTTTGCAGCCCTCCTTAAGAACATTAGATTTAGATCAAAATGTCATGCAAAGAAAAATGGCATAAACATGCAGGTGCAATCCAGGAAGCTGCCAAGAGGACTATTAAAAATACTTAATAAGTCTCTAGCAGCAATACAAATTTTACATACAGGTTAATTTTTTTACTAGGATTTTTAAAGAACCAAACCATGTGGATTAAAAACTATTAGATTTTAAGATACCCAATAGTTGTCACTGCATAATATATCCATGGTGTTTACTTAACCATCAAAAATGGTGTTAAAAAGAGATAGTAGGAGAGTCACTCCTTATGTAAAACTAGAGTTTTGGTTTAGTGGATGCCTTATCAAGAAATAAAAACGCCCTTAAAGAGATCTCTTTGGATAGCAAAGACAAAACAGGAAAAGGAAAGAAGCACTGTTCTGACTAAATAAATTAAGTTTGGCATCAGAGTAAATAGTAAATAATGCTAAGTGAGAATCAGAAGACATTAAAACAGCTCAGTGATGACCTTGAGGAAATCAATGCACCAGGCCCCATGTAGCTTGCAAGTTCAAGAAGAACGAACCCCACCAATTATCACAAAGATACTCTTAATTGTAGTCTGAGTAAAAATGTGATCTTACCAACTGTAGAAATAAGCTCCTGTGGGAAGAATCCAGAGAAAGAAATATTTTGGGAAATATTAAAAAGGCAGAATATATTTCCCCAAAGGATCTTAAAGGCAGAAACCAACCCCCCCCCAAGTCTCTCCACCCCAAACAGAAACCATGTCTGCAGAAATGTAGATGTGATAATCTTGTCAGAAAGATAGGAGCCAGGAAGCTTGGATTAGAAAGACAACGTTCTAGAATCAACAATCCCTCACACCCCGAAAAAAATCTAACAGTCATCAGCCATAGCCCCAGGCAAGCAGGATATGACATAATATCCTGGGACATAATAGGATTAACCCACCACCATCAGAATACCAGAAAGGCACGCTCAGACACAGGTCAAAGTTCATGCCACAGAAACAACTCCAAAAAGCTCAAGAAGGTATAAAAAAACCCCACCACTCCCTACTACATGTGGTCAGCTTTCCCAGAGCCATCTTTCTGGCTGGCTCTCCTCTTCAATAAACTACAACCTTCTTTCTAAAGCAGTCTCCATTTTGTTTATTCCAAGCTTGGACTGGACCCTGATGAAGATTTTTCTTTCAATACTCCCAAACAGAGTTATAGTAAGCCAATTAAGGTAGATCCTTTTGAAATGCTCCCTCTCACCTTAGTGCTACTGTGCTTCCCCCTCACCCAAGTTTTGCTGATTTAATACTTTTCTCCCTGGCTGGTCCACACCATTTCTCATACAACATGTCAAAAGTTTTGAGTAAGGCATCAAGGCTAGGGCTATTACTTATGGACTGTTAAAATCATGAGTGACCATTAGATGGTTGAACAGATTTAGAGTTTTAGGTATCAGTTAACAGTTGTCCATTTTTCCCCCAGCACAGATCTAATAGCCTAAAATACTAAGGCTATTAGCCATCCTTAAAAATAGTTACAGATTTTTGGGACTTCACCACATTGTGGTGAAGGTGGTGGCCAGACAGTGTTTTCTGGCCAGCAAAGTCTCTCAGGATAAAAGAAAAATTGTAAGATCACCCACATGTACTATGAATAGCTGCTTCTCCTGACTAGGTATAGGAATTGAGGATTTTGTGGTCAAGTTGTGAATCAAGCAACTGGGAATTGAGGGATTCCAAATTAATCTCACAGCTTTAATGTAGCTTATCTGGACATAAAATTTGCCAAGCCTCATTTCTTGATCACTTTCAGAATTGCTTCTTAAATGCTTTTTAACTATTAGGAATCTTCATAATGACATGCTTTAGAATATCAGGTGAGTCTTCAATACCCAGTGAAAGAAATTTTAAATGAAAATTTAAGGACTTTAATATATATATTTCCCTTTGGAATAAACTGCAAAAGGATTATTAGAAGATTGATTTTGGAAAGTTACAGATTAAGAGTCCAGATGGATCTGAAATATAATTAATTTTGAAATTAATTATAAGAATAATTTTCATGAGAAAATACTGTTGTTTTGATTTTTTTTAAAAAAATAATAGAATGGGGCTTTGAAGATTTAGTACAATTAAAGAGTACAATTAAAGAACATTTAGATTTGACTTTAGGATATATTAAAGTTTATTTTTGAACAATGTACTCAGAAGTTAAGTTTAAAATTGTCTGCCATTATAAATAGATTGTGTTTAAAAAATCTTAGGATTTTTACTGGACAAGATTTGCATGTCTGATGTAATAATGATTAAAAGGGATAAACACACATTAAAAAAAAAAAACAAAAACAAAGAATGACCTGGATAACTTTCCCATATTGGATTTACAAAAGAGTTTGTTAAAGTTTTGAAGAACAAAGTTGTGAAAAGAGACAAATGGACAAAAAATGAAAAGAAATCAAGTTCTAGGACAGTATTTGAAGAGTTTAAAGATCAAGATTGTTAAAAGTAAAAAAAGGAATATAAAGTTGGTTTACTTGATTAAGGTTAAAATAGATATGCTGTTTTCTCTAAATAGACTTTTGCTATTTAAGATTGAATGACAGGGCTTTAAAGATTTGCTTATAAATAAAAGATGAGTTATGGGAAGATTTATTTGTATTTTAAGAGGACAATGCAAATTATTAAAATTGTTTATGCTTGCTGTTATGGAGGGGGGAGTCATTTCTTTATATATTATTTTTTCTTATTTTTACTATATGTTTTCTTTCTTTTCTATTTTTATTTTTTTTTCTACACACTTTCTATTTTTTATCTTTTCTTTTTTTCTTAGTTTGTATTAGTTCTTATCTTTTTTAATTTTAATGTTTCATAAAATTATTATAAAAATAGTTACAGATTTTTGAAGAAGGATATAATGCATTTAACATCACTGGACTATATTGGAAGAAAAATAGTGAGTTCTTCCTGACTTATGAACAGACTCTCTGAGCTTGATTACAAGCCTGATTGCTCACTTATTTCTTTAATGAAAGACAACCTTAAAACAAATAGGATAATGGTGAGAAGCCTTGCAAACTTGATGCCACCATGAACCACCCCACTTATTAAAAAGTGCTGAGGTTTCACAGTTAGACTGTTTTATTCCTCTCATTTATAGATTAGTCCATTGAAAGTTTTCAAGTTCTAATCAGTGGTAGGTTGCTGGCTCTTAATTGTTGTACAATACAACATTCAATTATCTTCGGGAGAAGGCCTTGAAAATTCAATCAGTGAAACATGCACAATGGTAGAGTGACAATAGCAATAACATGACATTGTTCTTGTTTGTTCCATCAGGTTTCTTATCTGGAGAATATATAATATCAACAAACTGTGAACATAAAGGAATCTTTGCGGAGTGGCATCAAAGCAAAATATATACCCATCAGATGATAGATAGATAGATAGATAGATAGATAGATAGATAGATAGATAGATAGATAGATAGATAGATAGATAGATAGATAGATAGATAGATAGATAGATGAGTGAGAGAAAGAGAGATATGATGGAGAAGTAGCATATCTGATCTCCCCCAAAATAATACATCTGTCATTTGGCCATTGTGTTCCTAATGAGTGATGGTAAATAATACCAATAGTACCTATACATTTTTATCAAGAAATCCTGTTC
This sequence comes from Protobothrops mucrosquamatus, assembly GCF_001527695.2. Lineage (NCBI taxonomy): Eukaryota > Metazoa > Chordata > Lepidosauria > Squamata > Viperidae > Protobothrops > Protobothrops mucrosquamatus. Next base: position 4,021,700 of record NW_015386405.1, on the reverse strand, counting down.
AATTGAGATTATTCTGAGATGAAAGACAGACATTGTCTATGTCTATATAGTTCATGACATATGATTCATATCTCTGTGATTCAATTAGACTCTGTGTGTGTGTGTGTATGTGTATGTGAGATAAAGAATGAATGGGCGAATGACTGACAATAAGGCAATGTCATGTCATGGAATCAAAGTGGGAGTTAAAAGGAGAAAATAAATGTTATTCTAGCATTCAGCCTGAACAGGTTATTAAGTTCCATATAAACCAGATGAGAATATGAATGCTGGCTTTCTGCTGAACTCTCCATATGCGCTTTATTCAATTTTTAGTTGAGGTGAACAACAAGACTTGAATGGAGTCTCCTTTTGTGTTCACTTGAACATAAATAATACTGTACACACCAGTCCTTTCATCTGCAGTCACACAAAGAGGGTTTTTTTCTCAATGTGAAGTGAAAATGGGTAAAAACCTCCTTCATAGTTTGTTTTCAATATAAAAAGAACTGTGATTGAAAAACAGAAGTTCATTTTTTTCTTGTGTAAACAGGATAAAACAATGTAGGGTAGACACTAAAAATGAAAATCAGTTCATTTTCAGTTTACTGTGTTTCTCTAGGTTATCATTGAGTATTATTCTTGGTTATCAAATCATTAGATATTGTGGAAATTATGATCTCTAAATACAAGCCTTCTTCTATGATCAGGGTTTTGATGGGGTGAAAGGGCTTGTTAGAGTAAATGGAATATGGGCTACATCCTCAGACATATATATGTCCAGAAGGATCTCCCATGGCAAACAGGCCATGATAAATACCCTAGACTAACAACGATCACATTTGCCAACCCACTTCGGACCTCAAAAATGGGCCCTAGGGCAACTACCCATGGCAGTGGGAAGACCTGCTCGAAGGCAGAGGGTGCTAAGAACCACTGGGTTAAATCAGGTTGCCTTTGGACTTTGGACATAGATCAGTCAACATCCAAACAATGAAAACAGACACTCAACTAGAAGAACTGCTGATTGAACTCAACAATGTTCATTGGAATATTATTGAATTACTAAAACATGATGAAAAGGCAAAAATTTAGTTGAGCTTGATAGGACTGGGCATTTTCTCATCAACCAAAAGCTGAAAGACTCTGGTAAAATTTGAAAGGATATCAGACAGAGTAGCCCAATGCATCATTCAGTTGAACAAACAATACAAGCTTCAAAATATCCAATCTTAAGCACAAACAATAAGCTATAGTGATGATGAGATTAAAGAGTTTTACAATGATGTGACCCGCCTTCAAGAAAATGCCAATACAAAATACTAATGGGTGACTATAATGCAAGAATAGGAAGAACAATATCTGGAGAAAAAAATACTGGCCTGTATGGAAGTGGTGAATGAGATAATAGAGGTGATAGACTAGTGCAGTGGTTCTCAACCTTTTTAATGCTGCGACCCCCAACCGGTGGTAAGTCGAGGACTAAACCGGTCGTAAGTCGAGGACTAAACCAGTCGTACATCGAGGACTAAACCGGTCGTAAGTCGAGGACTACCCAACTGGTCGTAAGTCGAGGACTTTCCCTGCCCGGGAGTGCCACGCATGCGTGGTTCCGCCCCCTGCGCCAGCTGAGGCGTAGCTGGCAAGCGGCAGAGACAGAGCAGGCCGACCACCAGCTGGCCCAGCTCAAGAGAGGTAAGGCACTCGCCGGAAAAGGGGAAAAAAATGACGGACAGCCTTGCTTGGCGACCCCCAAGAAATGGTCGATCAACCCCAAATGGGGTCGCGACCCATAGGTTGAGAACCGCTGGACTAGTGGATTTTGTTGAAGGACAGGAACAGTAAATTTTAAATGTGTTAAATGTGGTCAGCAGGCATTCAGCAAGCTAAGTATATTTTTCAAGAACCATCTCTCCCCTATGCATGAAGAGAAATATTTTCAATCAGTGTGTGCTGCCTGCTCTAACATATGCCAATGAAACATGGACACTAACCTCACGATTGGTACAAAAGCTATGAATGGCACAAAGAGCCATGGGAAGATACATGCTCGGCATTACAAGACAAGATAGAAAGACCTGCACATGGATTAGAGAACAAACAAAAGCATAAGATAGTATCAAGAGAGTAAAAGAATTGAAATGGAAATGGGCTGGTCACATAGCAAAAAGAACTGAAGGCAGGTGGACCAAGGCAGTCATAGAATGGGTCCCACTTGATAAAAGGCATCCACAAGAGACCTAAAACAAGATGGGTTGATGACATCAGCAAGTATTTCAGGCCCAATTGGCAAAAGAAAGCTCAGGACTGCATTGGTTGGAAACATGCGGAAGAGGCGTTCATCCTGGAGTGGATAGACAATGCAGAAGGAGAAGGAGAAGATATTTATTGTTCAGCTATTTGTATTCCAATCTGGATGGATATGTGTGCATATATTAATATCAAAAACTGAGTTTGAACAGTTAAGCACAGAAGAGATCTGTTTTCTTTCCCTAAATGAAAAAAATAAATACATTTTGAGAAAATATTAATAAGTATGAATTAGAAGTCAAAACCCTGTAAAAGCTTCCTCAGAATATCAACATTAAGCCATGTTCTATGATCCAGAATCTCTTCAAAATATTTAATTGTGAATAATATCATCTAGGATCTGAAGAGTTCATCTGATATCAGCAATCCTGACAATAACCTCTGAAAAACTTTTACTGGCAACTGGGATGGCTTTAATGAATATGAAATTATTCATATTTAAAAATCTCATATTATTTAATTTTGATTTCAGAAAACATTTTCTTCAAATAAGTATAGTTGAATCAACTGTACATTTATCATGTTATCAAAGATGGCATTCATAATGCCCTTTGTATGTCTCCTTTCCTGCCCTGCCCCAATAGCTTTTAGATATTGACTATCCTATCATGCATAACTGATAAACAAGTAGAAAGTTTTGTTTTTAGTGCCTTTTAATATGGAATCAATTCACTTTCACAGAAAGATTGGAGAAAAAAGAAACTGAAAGAATGGGGGAGAGAAATCTCTATTCTCACATATTGGGTGTCATCCAACGAAAGTGAAGATTCTTAAATTATAGAATTGGTCAACAACATAGATGGTAATCAGTCTAGAGAGATATTGAGGATAGCACAAGTAGTGGCTACTAAATCATGATTAGTATACTACAGGATTAAAGACAGTTTTATCCTGAAAAACAGTTGCTGGAAAACAAAAGAGAAGAGATCTGTTGCTGTTAAACCTTGCTTAAGGGCTTCCTATCTGATTGATATTTTGATTTTTTTTTTTAAATAAGCCTTTAATCTGTGATAGCAAGGCAATTCTTATTCTGTTCCTTAGACAAGATTGTAGCTTCATGTAATCCTAAAACTGTTGCAAACTACTTCCTAAAAATATTTTCTCTGGTACCCAGTGCTATTTTTGTATGCATGTTGAATCAGAGCAAACTGTCCATGTTCTGCACCATTAGCTCACTTTTATGGGAATAGAGAAGAATATTTGTAGCTTAGAGTTGAACTGTGGAGTTCTTAGTGTTCCAGGCCAAAATCATAATCATCAACAATGGTTAAGAATTCCCTTTTTTAAAAAAGGCATACAGTTTCAGGTTGAGTCCTGTGATAAAGATCATCTATATCTAACTATGCTTAATATGCGAGCTGTAGACCCTTTCCTGATGCAACATAAAGCATTGTGTAGGGTTATCTTTGCATATAACCCAGAAACAACCGCTAGTAAAGAATAAATAGTCAGATTGCTGAATGGAATTTTGGTTTATTCTAAAGCAACTTTAGCAAGTTGCCTATTAGCTGCTGAGTGAGATTAAAGGCTTTGTTGTTGCTGCATAAAGCTCTAAACAACTTGGGACCAGGTGACCTGGCAGACTGCCCACCCAATTATAAATTGGATAATTGCAATAATCATAAGAGGAAGCCCTGCTATTTGTGTCATGACCCTTTGTTTGCTCTCTGCTTGGGGCATCTAATCACTGGAATTTTTCCCTCTCTGGCATTTTTGGATACACCAACCTTGATAATGTGTTAGATGTTTCCTAAAGACCTTTCTCTTCATCCAGACTTTTAAGCAGTTATTTTTATAACTGTTACATTTGAATGCATTTTCCTCCTAAAACTTTAAAATATATAGTACCTGTGGTTTAACTGATGAAATGTCCTAGACTAACCCTATTGGACAAGAGGAAATATGGAAATAATTTGTTTTTAGCACAAAATCAGGCAAAGTATGGTCTCAAACAGGAATGAGTCAGAAGCAGAAGAAATAGTGTTCTCAACAAATGTTAAGTAAATAGAAGTGTGGATATGAAAGGTGCTCAAATAGTCCCCTTGGAGAAGTTGGAATCAGTAAAAGAAATCAAAACTAGGGGCTCTTAGATGTATGTGTAGGGGTCTCATTCCTTTTTTCAACTGTCAGTGATACCATCTGATATCTAAAATCATTGTGCCCAATGCTTGATAAACTCATACATGCAGGTTCTGAGAACTTGAATAATCAACATGTCAATTTCATGACTATTGCATTTATATGTCATGTAGAATGCATTTGATGATATGCTTGTTTAGTGTATGGTTCTAGACCAAACACATCCTTGTTGGTGACTGTGACTGCCAAAAGAAGCAGTGGGGGGAGGGGTAAGTGTGAGACAGCAGAAAGAAGCAGCTGGTGGGCAAAAAACGTGTGGCAAGCAAAAAAGGAACAGGAGCCAAGTGGATCTCTCCCAAAGAGTAGAGAAAAGAAATGAAACTTGGAGTAGAGCTGTGAGTACCACAATAAGAACCAAAGAAATGTCATCTTCATGGCATAATAAAGGGTTTAGTTGAGAAAAACAGCAGCCTGAGATGATAAAGAAAAGCTGTAAGTTAAGGAATGGAGCAAAACTACTCATGAGTGAGCAAGACCTAGGAAAGGCATAAGGTTTTTCTCCCTTCTGCATTTTGGCTAGCAGGGATTTCTGTCCCTGCAGCTAATAAGTGGAGAGAGGCAGCTTTGGGGACTGCAAATAATTCAAAATTATTGGTTGGCATTTTGGCCAGCGTGGATTAAAAAAAGAGTGACAGTTTTATTAGTGATGAAATTGCCCAGAGAATCTGCTGAGGGAGGATCAAGGCTTGAAAAAGCCAAGAGGAGGAAAAGCAGACCAAGTTCAGGTGGGCCATACTGGAGAAGAATCAATCCGGAAGGGATTAAGCAGTAATAAAAAAGAGAGTGAAGAAAACGATTGTATCAAAGTTTTGCAGAGACAGCTACAGTATAGTTGTAGCATTTTGTTAAGGAATGGGACAAAGCTGGATTGTTTAAATATGTACTGTGCCTTAGAAATGCATGTACCTTTCAGAAAACTACTGAGTACAAACTGCTGGCTCTTAGTATCCTCTTTGCAAGAGTCATTCCGTTGAGATTAAGAGTTTACAATTGTCTGGAATCACTGTTTCTGTAAGGTGGGCAACTATATAAATTTAATTTATTTATTAAATTTATATGCCACCTATCACTTACAATTACACACACACACACACAAATATACTCTGTGTGTGTATGTGTGTATGTATGTTTGTGTATGGAAAAGGAAAAAGAGTCCCTGAGGATTTTACTACTCTAGCTCAGTGGTGGGATTAAGCCAGTCAGCACCACTTCGGCAGAACCAATAGCTAATTTTTTGTTGCCTAGATCCAGAAGTGGCATCAACACAGAGAACTGGTTGTTCACATATTTGAATCCCACCACTGCCCTAGCTGTAGCTGATTGTGGGGGCAGGGGGGATAGCTCATCTCTGTTTCTTTAAGCCATTGAGCCAGTGCTGTCCCGAAGGTGTTTCTGCAGTCATGTGGCCAGCATGACATTATGCTGCAATGCAAAACAGATAGCAAAACAGGGAACACTATTACCTTCCCACCGATGTGGGACCCATTTATCTACTTGCATCTACATCCTTTCACATTGTTTGTATGTGTAGGAGTTCATTGATAGGTGATAAAATTGTTCTTGTCTGCTTCAAAAAGAAGATTGGATACCTTTTCCCCAACAGGAAGCTCAAGGAAGGGAAGGGATACCCTTAGAGTTTCCTTTTCCAGCTGGAAATTTGGCAGCAGATTTTTGGTCAAAGGAAAATGAGAATAGTACAAGCTGGAGGGATTCTATTTGGGAGACCCACTCCAGATTTTTTGTATTATTATTTAAATGATCTACCACACTGCCTTTATTTAGAGGCTGCATTTAACAACAATATATCCATCAATATTAAGCAGAATAGTTAATCATATTGATTCGGCTTTAGAACTTTTGATGAAACCGCTTTGTAGTTTTATTTCCAACAGACTTCAGCCCTGGTGGTGGGATCAAGATGACATCAGTTACCCTGGTAAAATATATATCTGCTAGAAACTTTACAAATGAACAATGCTCTCCTTTCCCTGGATCTTTCATTCTATGCTGAAACATTAGCTAAGGTGTTCTCTGGAAATGACTCTTTTAATTTTTCAGATTTTGTGCTTGAATTTGGCAGGGCATCACACTGCTGATGTCCAAAGATTTGCTACTGAATATTAGTGGCACCATCTCAAGCATACTAGAGGCTGCAAAATTGAGATTCAGGGTCATATCCACATATGTACTGTACTGTATGTAAGCTAAAAAGGATCAGGGTTGGGCTTATTTTAAATGGAAAACCACTAGGAGATCCCAGAATTATAGACTAGACTGGAAGTTGTAATATTTTGAAAGAATGCAATGACATTTGCTGGCCAAGAAAATTGCCTCTGAGTTTCTTGAAGTTATTAGGATTCAGGAATGACTCAAAGAAGATGTTCCTAAGATTAGTAAAAGGCAGAAAGAAGTCAGAATAGCTGCTAGGAGTGTAGGATTCATGAAAGGTGTTCATTAGAGGTAGTCCTCATTTACCAACTGACTTGTTTAGCAACCATTCACAATTACAACGGTGATGAAAAATAACTTTATGACCAATCCTTACATTTATGACCTTGTAGGGTGGTACAACAAAAGAAAGCGAAGTAAGATCATAAGCACTTCACTTCATTTGTATTCCAAGTGTGGCCTTACCAAGGCATTGTAAAGTGGTATTAATACTTCACGTGATCAGGAATAGAATCAAGATGTGCACTTCATAATTATGGTGAAATGTTACGGAACCATTCCGGTGTGAACCTTATGACGTAGGTCAAAACCAGTGGTGCTATATTTTTTCTACAACTCTGAGATCTTTCTCATGTCTCTTCTCGTTGTTTCTACTAATCCCCTGACCTCCGATTTTGTATATTCCTTGCCAACGACCTTAACCCATTGTCTAGTTTAACAAAGAGAAGGATGAGGGGGGACATAATAGCAGTGTTCCAATATCTCAGGGGCTGCCACAAAGAAGAGGGAGTCAAGCTATTTTCCAAAGCACCTGAAGGCAGGACAAGAAGCAACGGATGGAAACTAATCAAGGAGAGAAGCAACCTAGAACTAAGGAGAAATTTCCTGACAGTTAGAACAATTAACCAGTGGAACAACCTGCCTCCAGAAGCTGTGAATGCTCCAACCCTGGAAGTTTTTAAGAAGAGACTGGACAGCCATTTGTCCAAAATTGTATAGGGTTTCCTGCCTGAGCAGGGCGTTGGACTAGATGACCTTCAAGGTACCTTCCAACTTTATTATTATTATTATTATTATTATTATTATTATTATTATTATTATTATTATTATTATTATTATTATTATTATTATTATTATTATTATTATTTTACAACTGAGATGTTGGCCTCAATTGTGACTGCTAATGAAGGACTACCTGTATAAGAACCCACAATATCTCTTATTTAGAACAATTGACAAAGCAGAGTATTGTAGTCACATTCTTGAAGGAGCCTCCATGCACGTATTTTTTTTCAGGCTGCAGCCCATTCTTTTCATTTATGTACAAAGCACAGAAAATGGAGGCTACATTTCCATGCAAAAGCATAAAGAGGAAGAAATTACTTATCTGTGTGCAGGGGGGAAAGAATCATTTGAGACAACCCCACTTTTATTCAGCACTTTAAATTTATCACCTCCCCCGCCTTCTTCTTCCATTTAATGAAGTAGGCCATTGCATACAACAGCGGGAAAAAAAAATAAGCTAGTTCAGTCTCAAAGGTGCCACAGTACTTCTGCATAAAGATGTTCTATCAACCTTTTAATGACATAAACACTGTAACTACCAGAACAAATCATTTGCAAAATTAATATTGACGACTCACTTGCAACAAGCCTTTGCTGCATTCAAATATAATATGCTCCTTCTGCATAATAATTTCATAATGTGTAAAAGCTAAAAAATATTTGCCAAGATCTATAGCTTCTCTCTATGAATAGTAATGAAGACTATCACAAGAGATTTCTGCTGGCTCTCATCCAGCCAACAGTTATAGACCTTCAAATCTCAGAGAGACCAAAGCCTGGGTAAGTTATCAGTTGCTTTAGAGAAATCATAGAAGAAGAAAAAAAGGACACATTTTATTGTTATTGGTATGTTTATATGTTATAATAATAATAATAATAATAATAATAATAATAATAATAATAATAATAATAACAACAACAACAACAACAACAACAACAACGATAAAGTTGGAAGGTACCTTGGAGGTCATCTAGACCAACCCCCTGCTCAGGCAGGAAACCCTATACCATTTCGGACAAATGGTTGTCCAGTTTCTTCTTAAAAACTTCCAGTGTTGGAGCATTCACCACTTCTGGAGGCAGGTTGTTCCACTGGTTAATTGTTCTAACTGTCAGGATGTTTCTCCTTAGTTCTAGGTTGCTTCTCTCTTTGTTTAGTTTCCACCCGTTGCTCCTTGTCCTGCCTTCAGGCGCCTTGGAAAATAGCTTGACTCCCTCTTCTTTGTGGCAGCCCCTGAGATATTGGAACACTGCTATCATGTCCCCTCTTATCCTTCTCTTCGTTAAACTAGACATACCCAATTCCATACCCGTTCCTCATATGTTTTAGCCTCCAGACCCCTGATCATCTTTTGTTGCTCCTCTCTGTACTCTTTCTAGAGTCTCAGCATCTTTTTTACATCATGGTGACCAAAACTGGATGCAGTATTCCAAGTGTGGCCTTACCAAGGCATTGTAAAGTGGTATTAATACTTCACGTGATCTTGATTCTATCCCTTTGTTAATGCAATCCTATTCCTGCCTTTTTGCACCTCAAATGGCTTGTGTGCAGCTGTTTCTGCATATTTATTCCTATGACTGTATTAAAGTCATCCAATGACCTCTGTGGTTGTGTGGACACTTGGATCTGGGTTCAAGCCCAATACCTTAGTTGCTACCCTAGATTAATACTGTATACAAGATTTTTGAGCCTTTTGTCATAGTGCCCTTTTCATATTTCATATTTTGGAAGTACTATGATGGGATCTTAAGAGTTAACTTGTGCTGAACCTAAGGCTGCATGTAGAATGCTTCTTAAAGTTTGACTCCAGGATACCCATCGACTTCTTAATCTCAGAGCTATCTGAGAGCTCAACCAATATTTCTCCATCTTCCTCTTATCATTTTTCCTTCCAAAGAAAATGAAGGGTTTTTTTCCCCTTCAATACCAATCACATTAATCTGGAAATAGTAATCTGGAAGATCAGCAGCACTTCTGGGTGAGTAGTGGATGGCACTCTCTTTTTTGAAAAGGAATCTCATGGCATGTGGGGGCTTAGATACAACATAGGATAAGATGGTTCAGTCATAGACTACAGTAAACTCTGACATTGGAAGCAACAAAGCAAATGCGGATTAACTGATAGAAGCTGTGCATGTTTTCATAGAAAAATAACAATAGATACATGAAAATAAAAGTGCTATGAAAGTCAGCGAAGGAAAGGATATAGCTGCAGAGTATTTTGATTGAATTTAAGTTTGTAAAGGCTTAGGAAATGGCTCAGCTGTGGGTCATGTGGAAAAAAAATCACTCTGTAGAATATAGAAATGATCACATTGTTAAAGCATTAAGCCCTCTACGGTTTTTGAAGCCCAAGTGCATATTCAGTATATGCCACATTCTGGAATCATCCTGATTATCAGTACTGCAAAAATAACACACCTGGTTCTAAGGTAGTTGACTATCTCATTCAGTTTTATCTCATGTACTGTATGTTTATATAATTTTGTGCCATCAACTAACAGGGCTGATGCTTTACTGTAAGTATTAGCATCACACTTTTTCATAATGAATTGCTTTGTGCAACATGTATTGATTTTTATTCCAAAACTATACTGAGAATTCAGAGGATAATAACAATTGCATAATTTGAAATTCAAACAATAAAGCTGATCTATCTCACAGACATCCTGACATCAGCTCCCAGTGTTGACACAACTTTTAATTATATTAATCTTTCACCATGAAAAATTTCTATTTTTTCCTCTTGTTGCTCATTACATGAAAAACAAGGCTGACCAATGATGGCTCATAAATCAGCCAACTTTGTAGAGATCCTCCTTGCTGCTTCTGTATTAAAAGCAGCCAGCTCAAATTCCATTGTACAAGCCAAAAGACTGGCTGTTTTTTTAGCTAAGAAACACCAAAGCTAATTCATATTGCAGTGAGATGTGTTCTTGAGAAATTACATGACTCCATTCCTGTGGATAGACATAACTTGTCACTTGAGCTGCCATACAGATCTAAACTAGAATGACACATCATTTTGACATGTACATTGTTTTGAGTTCGACTATACATACCTGTGCATCCTTCACCTAATGAAAAATGGCAAACAGCCACTGCAAAGGTTGTTTCAGATACAGTGAATGTTTAGTAACAGGAAGCTATAAGGTGAGCTGTGAAAGTTAATTCTGCACTTAACTTTTGGAGCAATCCCAAAGTAGATGTATAGCCGTATCTATTACATACTATTACACCACTCAAACAGTGAAATGGATCTAAGTGTATTGCAATGACTCAGACCTTTAAATTATACAAGCTTCTTCTAGGTTTTCATATTCTGTTCCACGAGTGCTGGATAAGCAGTATAGGTATCAAAGGAAGTTGACCTCCCACAACCTGAAGAGGTTAGCGCTGAAGCAAAGTAATAATTTTGCCAATTTCACATTGTTCAAAGTGGACTCTTTGCATTCCAGACACAATCAGTTCTGTTTTAGGCATTTACATCTGAGAGATATTTTTGTGGCATTTTTTCTTTTATTTATAGGATTGTAGAAAACTGCTCTTTATCGGGCCAGGTGGGATTCCCCTCCCCTCTCATTGTTAAGATTTTAAAAATTACCACATTTGTTTACTATGAGACCATGTGATGCAGCATTTGTAGCAACTCAGGAATGAAGGATTGGTGAGAGTATAATATAATTCCATATTATATTCCATATAATCTTGCCATATCCCTTGTAACCCTTGCCATCCACCTGAACCTTGGCCACCCTGACCTTTTAATTATAGGTCATGAAATAAAGAATCCCTTAAGCTTTTCAGCCAAGATTTTAAAAATTACCACATTTGTTTACTATGAGACCATGTGATTCAGCATTTGTAGCAACTCAGGAATGAAGGATTGGTGAGAGTATAATATAATTCCATATTATATTCCATATAATCTTGCCATATCCCTTGTAACCCTTGCCATCCACATGAACCTTGGCCACCCTGACCTTTTAATTATAGGTCATGAAATAAAGAATCCCTTAAGCTTTTCAGCCAAGTTTGAAACATTGGCTGAAACTGATAGGAAATTGGCAAATATCAGCAACTCAATCAAAACCATTAGAAATTCCCTTAAGAGATGAACTCCTTTGTGTACATAATAGGTTTCTCCAGACCCAAACCCACCACTTAAGGTCAACACCAGAGCACACAAAAAGAATTAAATTGGCCAAAGTTGGTATGCCACTCAGGTAAACATTTTTTTCAGGATACCAGAAAACACATCCGTTAATAAACAAAAAAAATCACTTCTTCTTTGTGACTGCCACTTCTAGCTACAATGTTAATTAAGCAGGAAGCCAGTTGATATGATAAATGAGGGGAAAAAAAACATAAACTCAGCAGGATACCTAACCCCTTTTTAGGCAACCAGCTAATTGGGCATCCAGCTAGACTTGGGCCAGAATTTTCTTCTAACAAGTTGTTTTCCAGATGTTGCCAAATTATAATTTGCAGCATCCCCAAATTGAGATTTGAGGGATGCTGAGGACTGTCGTTCATTCTCCATTGAAAGGTAAAGTGTTAAAAGTAAGTTAGGTGTTCAATTTGAAAGAGCCAGGGTGGTAACTCTACATGTCACCTTTGTAATTAGGAGGGTGCCATAAGGAAATTTCCAAGTATCTTGGTTTGCACTTTTTGCAGGGAAAAAGTGAAAATGCACCAAAGAATGCAAGATGTAAATAGAAGGGCTGAAAAGTCATTGTGATTTGCTTATTGCGGCTGGAATGTGTGATGTAACATACTGAGGGGTGCAAAATCCTTGTTCAGTAATGACATCTTGAGGAAATGGGTGAAGACATATTGGAAGAGAAAGTGAAGTATAGTGATTAATTTGTATATATCATTTGTGATTTAATTGCTTCTCACCTTTTTCTGCTTGAGTGTTCAGCACTAGCCTCTTCCCCTTCCTTGCATGTGTGTTCAACTCACTCCATTCATTTCTTACCATCTTTTCAAGTTTAAGAGTAAGATGGACCTTTACTTTCCTTTGGGGAACCAATAGCAGGATTTCTTTTTCCCTTTTCTGTTTTTCTTAGCTTGTTTGCATTCTTTTCCTCCTAATATTTGCCTTTGTTTTGGTTTCTATTTTTTCCCTTAAGTTTAAAAATTGTGTAATTGTACATGGATCTTTCTAATGCATTTAGTGTATTCTTAGTGTATTTAAATATTCAAAAGATAATTTAAAAAATGAGACAATATGATATACTGATAAGAGTTATGGACTGACATGGAGACCTAAATTCGAGCTATCCTCTCAGCCATTCTGTGTACAATATCTTGATTCCTGAAGGAAAATCAGGATTTGACTGAGAAACAAACAAATAAATAAATATATTCCACATTTGAGTGGTGTGGTGGCCTAGAGGTGGACCCTTGCCTCATAATCAGGAGGCTGTGAATTTGATCCTAGGTAGTAGCAGATATTTCTCTCTCTGGGCACAAAGAGAAAATATCTGCTGTGAGCTCCTCTTAGGTGTCAGGAAGGGCATCCAACCAGTAAATGCTCAATCAACTTCAGTTGCCCTAACTCCATGCTGATTCATGTAGCCTGCTGAAAGCTTCACGTGTAAGTATTCTGGCTCTATACATTGCTAGAAGTAATAGATGTAGAAATTGTTAGCCCTTTTTATCTTCATTTATTTTTGTCTGAAAGATTTTGCACATCCCTGTGTTGTATGACCCCCATTAGTTAAGCTGATATTCTCTGAGTTTTCATCACTTTCTTCTTCTCCCACTTCAGTTCTCTTTCTCTTTTTACTCTGACCTGCAGAATTCAGGTACTTATCTGACTTGCTCTCTCTTCATAATGGAAGAGAGCACACTCCAGCTTTTAGCTATAGAGAGACTTAAGTAACTCAAGCCTTTTATAACAATGTTACTTCCTAAATAAAGGCTATTTTTGTTTGCTTTTATCCAAGGACCAGTCTCAAGAATACTTCCTCTATAAAGTTAGACTTCTAACTTTCTGTTTCCATCTCCCCTCATTCCTTCCATTCTATAAAACTCTGCCATTCAACATGGTATGCATTCCACTTAAATATATAGGTTAATCCCACCCATGTCATCATGCTCCAGAAGCATATTTTTATCTCTCAAGCAAAAATGTGGTTTTGAGTGCTTGTGTTTTGCTGAGAACAATATGGAGGCTTTTTCTCAGCTTTCTCCTTTCTGGGAAGACTTACCTGACCTTGCTTTTCTGATGGATCCAGTCCTCCAATGCCCTCAGAAAAGGAAAGATGATATGACAAGAAATTATAAGAAAAAAACAACAATGGGATTTGAAAACACAGGTGCTCAAGAAAAATCATGATGATGCTGAAACGATGAAGCATGAAACAACACAAAGCTTAATTTTGTATACAGTGGACACTAGTATGTAAGTCATAGGGCTGTGCTGCTATGCATGTTTTTTTTTCATTTGCTGTCCCTTGCCAACCCAGAATGAACATCTGTCTAGAAAGCCACAGTATTTCTCTGTGCAGGGTGAGCTTCGGCAGGTGGCCAACAATTTGACTCCAAATAATATATATTCAAGCCCCAGTTTCAAACACTGTGGAAACACTGGCAGAGCTGCACTTTTGATGATGGACAATTGCAAATCCCAACATGGCTGCTTAACGTATCATGAGAAGAATTTTGTAATATGATAGCTGTCTGTTAACTGCTACGCAATAAAATTTAATTGAACATTCACCAAAAGGTTAGGAAGTTAGTTAACATCATCAATGCGACAATTACCAGTCAACCTTACAGTCAAGTGCTGAAGGGAATACATTTTTCGTGTGCAAGATAAACACTAAAAACTATGGTAGTTTCTAAATACCTCTCTGGGTTTTAGATTCAAATATTAAGGGAAATGTTTCAGTGAATTCATTTGGAGGACTTAATGTGCTGGAGATATAGGTTCAATAAGTCTGGATAAGAATCAGTGGAGCTGCATTTAATTAGTAGCTCTAACAAAGCTGTTGAATTAGAGAAGAGAAATAGTAAAATGGACAATGTACAATGGGACAAATCCTAATGATCCTTATATAGACAATTTCAGTCTAAAGAAGCTGTGATACTTCATGATGAAGGGAGGGCAATTTTGAAGTTATAATTGCCAATTGACCTGGAAAAATGGGTAGTAGTCCAGATTACTTAAAAACATCTTTATAACTGGGTATGTTCTGGTTAAAGAGATATTAACTCCTGTATGAACTTAGATGTACGTATCCTTAAACAGATATCAGAGAGTGGGTTACACATTTAGTTCAGCCAGTGTTCTTCCTTAAAGTATTTCTATTTGTAGAATTACATACGGAACTAAGATCAACACATTGTTTACTTTCAGTTACAAATTTCACTATGAGATGATGTAGAATAAAACATTTATTGTGGAATGCCCAAATCTGAATCCAGATTATTCTTCACCATTTTTCTCAACGATCTATTCAATGGTTTGCTTCTGCATAAAGTCCTGGTTGGAATTAGCAAATAAATTGGCATAGAAATCTTACCACATTGAAACTGAGATGGGAATATGAAATAGAGATAAAAAAAACTTTGTTCCTTCAGTATACCAGATTTAGTATTCAAACATGATTGAGTCCTTTCTCTGACATTTCTAGTTCTAATCAGATTGAATCCATATATTGGGACTTCACAGTAACTGTTATTTTTGTTTCTATTTTTGTAACCATATCTGAGTTTTAACATCTTGACACATGTTCTTTAAGTAGGGTAGCACTGACCCAGATGCACAACTGGGCTTAATATCCTTTTAAAATGGGAACAATCAAGATTGAACCAATCAGATCTTATAATAAACTGTTGATTCCTAATTGGAAATTTAGTAAGACATTTCTTTCATGTAACTACAAGTTGGCATATTCATTAAAGATTTCATTAAAAGCTTGGATGGGTGAGGAGACCATTTTTACCCATAGCTAGATTGTTGTAAGTTCAAAAACCTAGATATTACCCTGGTGTCTATATTGCAACATTGAGTCTTTTATCTTGACTTATTTCAAGTTTAACTAGTAGCTTCTTATCACATGGGGAAACTTAGATCAAAGCCATCACAGAAATTGATCAGTTGTGATCAGTTATGATGGTCATTGTACCCCTTTGTATGGACTTCAATTGATTTTATCTATGAAAATAACTCAGTTTTGTCACATATATAGTTCAAAATACTGTTGAAGTCCTCTGAATGGAATATATAAGGGTATTTGAAACTGTTTTGTTTACCTTCTAAGATGTGAAGATTATTTTTATACAGAGATCAGTTGAGCTCTTGCTGCGTTCCTTTAGGTTTTTCTGGAGTGGCAGGACAGAGGTCATATAAAAGATTATCCTCAAGTATATCACCTGGGCACACATATTTGGGCAGAGAATAAAATGACAATCATTTTGGGATGTTTAGAATTTATCTCTAATAGTATCATTACAGATTTTACCCCTGTATCAGAGGAAAAATGGGGAGAATTGTATCGACAATTTCCTCAAGTCATCTAATCTTTATATGATCTCCTCTTATTCTGAGTCTGGCAAGGTGTAAAATAAGTTAATCAACTTTCCATGTATGGACTTGTTGGTAAGCTATCTTGCAAACTGCTTGGTGCAAACTGCTTGGACTTCCCCTTATCAAGGATAATGTTAGCAAAGCACCTTTTGATTCAGATTGTCAAATTTGTGCACTAAGGTAGCAGTACTCTTAGTCAGATTGAGTTAGCAGTGGACTGACTTCCTCTGAGCAAAACACATATGTTGTAAAGGTTGAGAGAGTACCCAGAAAAGGTTTCATTTTAGCAACATAATAGAGACTGAATTCTGGAGTGTTAATAGAATTTTCCTGAAGTCTCTTCTGGATGGAAGCCATTTTGTCTTATGTAAGTCAATCAACTGTTGTTCACAACATAATAATTAGTTTAGGGATGGAAGAGCTGCTGTTTTGGATCCAATCAGAATAGAACTGGAAGGAACATTGGAGATCTTCTAGTCCAACCCCTCTGCTCAAGCAGAAGACCATATGCCATTTCTGACAGGTAGCTGTCCAGTCTTTTCTTAAAAACCTCCAGTGATGAAGCACCTACAACTTCTGACAGCAAGCTGTTCCACTGGTTAATTGTCTTCATTGTTAGGAAGTTTCTCCCTTATTTCAGGTTACTTCTCTCCTTGATTAGTTTCCATCCATTGTTTCTTATCTTGCCTTCTAGTGCTTTGGAAAATAAGTTGACCTCTTCTTCTTTGTGGCAGCCCCTTAAATACTGGAATACTGTTATCATGTCAACCCTAGTTCTTCTTTTCTCTAGATTGGCCATACCCAATTCCTGAACTGTTCTTCATATGTTTTTGTCTCCAGGACCTTAATCATCTTAGTTGCTCTTTGCACTTTTTCCAAAATCTCAACATCTTTTTTGCAAAGTAGTGACCCAAATTGGATACAGAATTCTAGGTGTGGTCTTACTAAAGTGGTACTTTATGAAGTGGTACTCATACTTCATATGATTTTGATTCTACGCCTCTGTTTATACAACCAAGGATTCTATTAGCTTTTTTGACTGCTGTTGCACATGTTTAAGTGATCTTCCACTAGGACTCTAAGGTCCCTCTCACAGTTACTGTTTTTGAGACAGGTTTTGCCTAATCTGTACTTGTACCTTTGTTTTTCTTGCCTAGGTGTAAAACCTTGCTTTTCTCCACATTAAATTTCATGTTGTTGAATAGAGCCCATTGTTCAAGTCTGTCAAGATCTTTTTGGATCCTGAGCTTGTCTTCTGTGCTGTTGGCTAAGTCTAAGTCATTTATGAAGATATTGGAGAATACTGGGCCTAAGACAGAACATTGTGGTACATCACTGCTTATTTTTCTCTATATAGATGTAGTACCATCTCATTGAGTACAATTGAGTACAATTTGTCATCTAGTTACAAATCCATCTGGTGGTGATGCTGTCTATCCTACATTTTTCTAGTTTATCAAGAAGTAGGTTGTGGTTTACTTTGCTGAAGTCCAAATATACTATGTCCACAGCATTTTGCTGGTCTAATAATTTGTCAAAGAATGAAATAAGATCTGGGCCATATGGTGATATTCTGCTTTAGGTATGTGTCCCTCTTTCCATTTTTTGTACTTATCCTTTTTGTCTTTCAGTTTATCAGAGAGACTTGAACACTGGGCACTATCTAACAAAATGAAATTCAATGGTGAAAATAGTAAGGTTCTATATTTAGGCAAGAAAAACCAAATGTATAGGTATAGTATAGGGGGTACCTTGCTCAATAGTAGTAATTGTGAGAGGGATCTCAGAGTCCTAGTGGACAATCATTTAAATATGAGCCAGCAGTGTGCTGCAGCTGCCAAAAAAGCCAACACAGTGCTAGGCTGCATTAACAGAGGGATAGAATCAAGATCACATGAAGTATTAATACCACTCTACAATGCCTTGGTAAGGCCACACTTGGAATACTGCATCCAGTTTTGGTCACCACGATGTAAAAAAGATGTTGAGACTCTAGAAAGAGTACAGAGAAGAACAACAAAGATGATTAGGGGACTGGAGGTTAAAACATATAAGGAAAGGTTGATGGAATTGGGTATGTCTAGTTTAATGAAGAGAAGGACGAGGATGGACATGATAGCAGTGTTCCAATATCTCAGGGGCTGCCACAGAGAAGAGGGAGTCAAGCTATTTTCCAAAGCACCTGAAGGCAGGACAAGAAGCAACAGATGGAAACTAATCAAGGAGAGAAGCAACCTAGAACTAAGGAGAAACTTCCTGACAGTTAGAACAATTAACCAGTGGAACAACCTGCCTCCAGAAGCGGTGAACGCTCCAACACTGGAAGTTTTTAAGAAGAAACTGGACAGCCATTTGTCCAAAATGGTATAGGGTTACCTGCCTGAGCAGGGGGTTGGACTTGATGACCTCCAAGGTCCCTTCCAACTTTATTATTATTATTATTATTATTATTATTATTATTATTATTATTATTATTATTATTATTATTATTATTATTATTATTATTATT